>NC_037677.1:55808661-55972552 GCF_003255815.1 Theropithecus gelada
GAGCTCTTAGCAGGGCCACCCCTCCCAGGGTGCCCTTTGTGGGAAGAACAGCAATTGCCAGCTTTTGATGTCTGTTCTTATCTAGTCACTGGAGCCGCAGCCCTAACAGTCATCTCCTGGTGTCTGTCCCAAATGCAGGAGCCATTCACACCACCCCTGCTGGTCCCTGCAGGCCCCAGGGTCTGTGTCATCAGGACATGCCACAGTGCTGGCCAAACTCGGTACAGTTCCAGTGGTGCAGGCTCGCATGCAATCTGCCCACCGGCAGAAGAATGACAACAGCCAGGTGGTGAAACCAGAGCCCTTAGCATAAAACCCAACCTCCTGGGCTGGCACTCGAGACTTTCCCATTCTCCAACCCCAGCCTGGCTTCCAGCAGTCCTGGCTATGCTGTTCTCCTTGTCTAGAATGCCACAGCCCTCACCCACTGCCATATCCAAGCCCTCTATCAAATCCTAGCCCTAGAGTCTGCCACCAGAAAGCCTTCCATGATTGCTCCAGGCCACCAAGTTGTCCCTCTCCTGTGAATGGCAATAAAACTTTCTATCTGTCCCACTTACTTCAGACTTATGACATGTGTGTCTTATTTTCATTTCATTAGTTATCTTTCATGTAGGCTCACCAAATGCTGACCTGGGTTGTGAGCTCCAGGGGAGCAGAGACTTAGTTTGATTCACCTCTGAGTCCCCAGGGCATTGCATATGGCTTATCACAAAGTGGTACTCCACATATGTTTGCTGTTTGCCTCAATTGGGCAGATAGGCCATGCCAATTTAAACTCAAAGGAGAAAGATGGTACGAATTCGTTCCACAACTGAATTCTAGGATATCTAAAAAGAAATGCAGGTTATTTCTTTTGTGCACATGAACAGAGACTTACCTCATGCCTCTTTCTAGAATCCCCTACCCATTTTTCCAGCTGGAGAACTCCTGATCTACCCTCAGTGCCCAGCTTGAACATGAGTCTCTCCAGGAAGCCTTCTTTGAATCCTCCAGGCTGACTCATCACGTCCTTTTTATGACCTACAGAAAAACCTGTGTTTGAGTTCTGTTACGGGCTGAATTGTGTTCACCCCAAAAGACGTGGAAATCCTAGCCCTGGTATCTGTAAATGTGACCTTATTTGGAAATAGGGTTCTTGCAGATGATCAAGTTAAGGTGAGGCTATTAGGGTGGCTTTAATCCAGTATGACTGGTGTCCTCAGACACAAAGACAGAAACACATAGAGGGGAGACAAGGTGAATACAGAGAATGCCATCTACAAGTCAAGGAGTGCCTGAGGCTACCAGAAGTCAGGGGAGAGGCATGAAACAGATTTTCTCTCAACCCTCAGGAGGAACCGAACCTGCTAACACTTTGATTTCTGACTTCTGGTTTTCAGAGCCATGACACAACACATTCCTATTGTTTAAGCCTCCTAATGTGTGGTACTTTTGTTATGGCAGCCTTAGCAAACTCATACAAATTCTGCATTTGCCTCTTACTAGCTGACTGACCCTTGGCAAGCTACTGAAATCTCTGAATCTCAGTCTTCTCTTTAAAACGGGCATGGCAAATCTCCTTCAAGCCCCCTTCTCTTTTCCCATCACCACACAACGAACCTACATTCCCAGCAACCCTTGCAGGTAGATGTGACCAGGTGGTTAAGTTCGGACCCGTAGACCAGGGGGTGGAAGCCATGTGCCCAGCCCAGTCCAGAAACTCTCCACACAGTCCTCCGCACTCACTCTCGCTTCTTCATCTGCCGGCAGAGAACCATGTGGCCCTCGGAGGTGGCAGAGCTACAAGATAGAAAGAACCTGGGTCCCTGATTGACTGCAAGGAGGCTCCCCCTGTGGAGCACTATACTGAACTAGTTCATAAAATGCTGAGGTTTATGCAAAAGTTGTTAATATACTCTAATATAAATATTAGTCAGGTAATAGTCTCATGAGCATCAGAAATGTTATGGTAGGCAGTTAATACCATGTTTTTAATATTTTGATACTCGAACTGCCCCACCACCTAACACAAACCAGCATAAAATAGGGTATGAAAAATGCTCACTGAATTTTTTGTCAGTTAAAGAGCACTGCCATGGGTGCAACTGTCAGGGGCTGGTGTGGCAGGCGGTAAAAGAATTCACCAAGACAGTCATAGGTAAAGAAAGGCAAATTTATTAGAGAAAGGGTTGCAAAGGTGCAAAGGGCAGCACAGCAGAGAAGGGGCCGTCTGCAAAGGGGCTGGAGGGAAGTTTTATAAGGTCATGCTAGAGAGGTTACATGCAGAACAGGTGTTTGGGAACAGGATGTTGTGCTAGCAGGTTGTTTGTGATGAGCTGTCTCCCAGAACAATTGTTCTCCCCCACCTAGAATTTCTTCCTCCTTGTTGCTTCCTTATCTTGTCAGGATTCCACAAGCACTAGCATCAGGAGTTCTCGGTTGGTTCCAGCTCTGCCCCAAGTTTAGGCCAAAGGTTTAACTCTTCTGGCCCTCAATTTCTTTGCTTATGAAATGAAAGGCTTAAATAAGACCAAAAATCACATCCATGCTACAGCTCACTCATCAATGAAAGCTTGCTTTCCCCCCACCCAGCCAAGACTGCCTCAGAATCCTTCTTAACACAGAGCCCTAGAGAGCCCCTCCCGGCGTGAGCTGGCCCTCTAGACAATACACATTAGCCATCTCTGAACACCCGCAACCCAGTTCTGGAACTAATCTGCCTCAATATCTACTCTGGGGGTAAGAACCTCAGTCTTCAAACCCAAGCTTACAGGAAGAATCCCATTTAACCTTTTCCATAAATCACTGTAGCTTTGAATTCTGGAGCCCTCCTTCTGCAATGCTCCCTGGAAATGTAACCCTAGTCCATCACGGCCAGGGGCCCTTCCCCGCAGGCAAAAATTATGTGAAGGTCACAGAGTCTTACACAACATGTAGGCTTTGGGAAGACCTCGGGGCCTCAGGCCCCTCTGCCTGCTTCAGAAACAATCACTGTTCCCAGCCTTAGTCTTTTTAGGTGCCCTGCACTCTGCTTTTGTCCCACAATTGGGGCTGGAAACCTTCAGGGGTGCTGGAAATCACTCAGCCATTCCTCCTGGGTTGCTGCAGGGAGAGGTGGGGTCCCACTACTTACAAAACCTGCACCCACTGGAGACATCTCCAGGGACCAGGAAGCACCTTTTCTCCCTATTCCTGTTTCCCCTGGAGCTCTCCCTTTCCCCGTCTTCCTCCTCCCACCTCCAGCATCATCCCCTCAGGGGTGGCTTTAGAAAGGAAAGCCAGGGAAAAAAATTGTCTTATAGACAACTCCTCTTTCCTCTTGGCCACAAGCTACCCCTAGGTGAGAAAACTGGGAGCCGCTGCCTGATTTTAAAAATATATATATATGTGTATCTCTGGGATTCAAAAAATATGCAGCCTCAAGCTGAGAAGGTAAAGGCATTAAGTATTGTCAGGACAAATGGGAACAGGCACATAGTTGCCCTTGGAGGTTGTCGCCTTTCTGATCAGTTTTACTTTTTTTCTATATTGATTGGGCAGAATCTGTACTGAGCTTTGATGTCCCCCAAAATGCCAGTGAGAGGTAGAGCCAGGCATAGTTTGCCACGACACTTTGTGCTAAGAGCCCTGGGGTCACATCGCATGCAGGTGACCCAATCAGGTGGGAGATGTGTCACCGTCATTTCATATAAATGCTGATTATTGTAAATGACTTATTATTTTTACAACTGTCACTCCCATTCTGATATGCTCCCTTTAGTGGGAGCAAAAGGAGTAGGGGTATTTCACAGCCGTTTCTGGGGAAATTCCACAGGACCCAGTGGGAGAGAACCAGAGGTCTTAAAGTCAAGTGTCTCTCCGGCCCAGGTAGACTCCAGATGTGTGCAGCAGGTGGGGAGCCCGGGACTGGAGCACACTCCCCTGCCCAAAGGGCATAGCCGCCACTCAGCCCCCTCAGCTCCAGGGTGCTGGCCATCACTGCGGCTGGAGAGACTTCTCATTTTTCTAGAGAAAGTGAAAATTCTGAATTATTAGTATGCAATCTCTGGCTTGTGAATTGTTGATAGTTCAAAACTTTAAACACTGTGAGATGAAACAAAATTCATTTCAAGGTGGAATTTGACCCATGAGTTACCGGATGGCCTCCACCGGCACCTAGGAAGCACCTCGTGCAGGTGGAACTTCGCTGGTGCTGGTGCAGGGGTTTGGCTGACAGTTGTGGTGCTACGCATGTGTGCATGGGTGTGTGAGGGGGTAGTGGGAGGCTTGCGTGAGTTCAAGTGGCAGAGTAAGAACAGATAAGAGTGAGGGGCAAGGTTCTTAAAGATGCTGGGTAAATGTCACCTCCTCTTTGAAGCCTCCCTGCATGCAGCCTCCACTGTCCCCTACTCCATCCTCAGGCAGAAGTAGTCCCTGCTCTGCACTGCCCTGCCCCCAGTATTTTGCATTAAAATTAGTCATTGATGTGTCTAAATATTACACAGGATGCCGAGGTTGGTAGATGGCATCTCTTACTGCAGGTCAGTGAACATGCTGAGGATGGCAGGAATGAACGAATGCATGAACAGCTTCTCAATGGAGCATCCGCTAAAGGCAAGGGCCCTGCTTGTGTCTCTGCACACCTGATTCTGATTCCCACAACATGGCTAGGTGGGTACAGCTACGCACAGGTCCGGGGAGCAATGCATTCCCCTTAGCCAGGCAGCCTTGCCCAGCCTCGATGTGGTGAGGCAGGTGGGACCAGGCCCTGCAGAGGCAGAACCACTTCCAGTGCCACTGTGCGGTGGACCTCCCTGGTGGGCTAGGCTGAGGGCAATCTCTTCAGTTCTATTCAAGTGGAATCAGTTCTGTTCCACTTGACAAGCATGCATCAAGCCTGCTTCCTGCATGAGCCCTCAAAGGGCCGAGGAGCGGACACACCCAAAAGCCCAGGCAGCAGCACTTCTTGCCTTGCTGACTAGCTGCGCTGGGGGAGCAATGCAGGAACAGAACACAGCTCATTGTCAGGCAGGGTAAGAGCACTGATGTCCTCTCGCCTCGACCCAGCCCTGCCAGCTACTGCTTTGGTGTTATCCCTAGGCAAGTGACTGAGAGCTCTAGGCCTCAGCATTCTCATCTGCAAATTGGGAGTGATTTAGAACTTATCTCAAAAGGCTGATGCGAAGATGAAATCATACAGTGCTTGGCCCAGGCCTGGCACATATTGGGTGCTCAATAAAAGGCACTGTTAGGAGTTTCATTGATCTCACTCTTCACACATTGTTTTTGTTTAATCGAGAAAGGCTGTGAAGTATCACTGTTGCACCATTTTAGAGTTGTGTTAACTGAGGCCAAGAGAGAGGGCCTGCCCCAGTTGCCCAGCTAGTGGTGGAAGGACCAGTGCTTCACCTCCCTTCTCTGGACCAGGCATTCCATCCTCTGATGCTTATGGTCCACTCTCTTCCCCTCCTCCTAAAGCTCCATGATGCACTGTCTCATGTGGCTGCTGCATGCTCCCTGGGGGTCAGTCTATCTTGCCGCCACACCAATTCTGTGTCTATTCCTATGGTCACACCTTCCCCAACTCCCTCTCTCCATGTTGTAGGCCAAGGAGTAGGCTTATGGAGTGGAGGATGCAGTTGCACTCCATAGAGATTCACCAACGGGTCACGTAGACCTGAAGATGCCCAGATTCCAGCCTCAAAGAACTATTTTTTGATTTTGCTGTGCATGAGAATCACCTGGAGGGTTTTTAAAAACCTTGATTGGTGGACCCCACCCCCATAGTTTCTGATTCAGTAGATCTGGGGTGCAGTTGGAGAATTTGCACCCCTGGTGATTCTGATGCCACAGGTCTAGGTTAGAGCCAGTGGGAGAAACAGGCCCAAGATCTTTGAGTAATCAGACAAAGATGCAAACTCAAGTCATATCCCAGCGAAGGAAACAAACAGGAGGCTGAGACACAGAATACCAAGGAGAGCATTCACTGCTCATAGGCTGGTCAGGGAAGGGGACAAGGGCAGGCAAAGCATTTCTGGCAGAGGGAACAGCACCTGCAAAAAGGCCTGAGGTAAAAAGAGCATAGGCCCTTGGATGGATCAGTGGCCAGAACGTAGTTAAGTGAGGAGAAGGGTGGGGAATCTGGGGTCAGAGGTAGCCGGGCCTTGGCTGTCTAGCTGGACAGCATTTCTGGCCTCTTGTGTCTGTGACTGAGGTCTGGAATGCGGGTGAGAGTGATGTCTGCCGCTTCCAGTCTGGCACATTAAGAACATCTGGTTCCTTTTTCCCTCCCCACAGTGTGCACCAGAGAGATGAGGACAATGCCCTGTGAGGAGATGGGAGAGAAATCAGAAAGAGGGCCCCTGGAAGACTGTGAGGGCCGGGTCAGCCCGCAACCTGGACATTCTTCTTCTAGCTACTGATTTGGCTTATTTTTGTCTCGGCAGCTGAGCTTACCATTGCTAATAAAGCCCGTTCACCTAGCCCTGGCCTTAAGTCCTATACGGGTCCTGGCTGGAGTCCTGGGATTCCAGCTGTTTCCTGTATGGGACTGACTGCGGCCTCTGGCAATTCACATGGCCTCTCTAGGACTGGGATTTGCAAAACTGCCTCCAGGATGGCTTAGACCACAGCCTCTCAAACCTTAGAGGGCAGGACTCAGAACCCCACAGAGGTTTGTTCAAACCAATGGCTGCAAGAATCTTTTTTTTTTTTTTTTCTAGAGACAGTCTCATTCTGTACCTCAGGCTGGAGTGCAGTGGTGTGATCTTGGCTACTGCATCCTCTGCCTCCTGGGTTCAAGCAATTCTCCTGCCTCAGCCTCCTGAGTAGCTAGGATTACAGATATACACCACCACATCTGACTAATTTTTGCATTTTCAGTAGAGATGGGGTTTCACCATGTTGGCCAGGTTGGTGTCAAACTCCTGACCTCATCTGCCTGCCTCGACTTCCCAAAGTGCTGGGCATGAGCCACCGCACCCAGCCCAAGAATCTGTATTTCTAACACGCTCCCAGATGATTCCGATGCTGCTGGTCTAGAATGCTTTAAGAGCCACCATAGGCCGGACATGGTGGTTCATGCCTATAATTCCAATGCTTTGGGAGGCCAAGCCAGGAGGATTGCTTGAGGCCAGGAGTTTGGGACCAGCCTGGGCAACATAGTGAGTCCTTGTCTCTACAAAAAGTAAAAATGAATAAATAAATTAGCCAGGCATGGTGGTGTGTACTTGCAGTTCTAGCTACTCCAGAGGCTGAGGCAGGGGGATCGCTTGAGAACAGAAGTTCAAGCCTGCAGTGAGTTGTGATCATGCCACTGCAGCCTAAGCAACACAGCAAGACCCTGTCTCAAAAAAGAAAAAGTCACTGTCTTATGTCATCTAGCCATAATGTCATTTAAACTCAGGGGGTAAACACCATATGCGTAGGCAGGCCCTGCCTTGAAGGAGTCAGAAAAATTCACCAGATCTGAGATGTAAAAGGCTTAGATGAGGAAGGTGTGTGTTCCCCTCAGTCCCCTGCAGGAGAAAGACCACCATTAGGAAAGTTGGAAGTCCTGAATTCCACTTCTAACTTGACATATATTCAAAGTCCCCGAGCCTCAGTTTCTGCATCTGTAGAATGGACAGATATGACACCTACTCTCTATTCCTCACAGGATTATTATACATGGAAGAATCAGGATGGCTGGGTGCCTCCACCAGTCCCGGAAGGAGAAAAAAAGCATAGTCCTTCTGAGAGCTCCACATCCCTCTTGCACGACAGTGGGGGCCTATGTGCTGAGGACGGGGGAGTAAGAAGCCAGAAGGAGCCTGGGTCCCTGACACATGGACTGTCTTTCCAGCCCTGGGCTCCACACCAACAGACTTCTTTACATGAGGAAGAAATTAACTTTGATGTGGGGATGTTTGTTTCATGCATCTGAATCATAGCCCTCCAGCTCTAGGCATTGCTCCAGCCTTCTGCTCCCTCCATCTCATCTGAGAGCAGTTTGCCTTTACTTTTCATCTAGTAAAGGTGAAAGATCGTTGTGATTTTGATGGTTGTCTCAACAACCGGTATTGGATATGGCAGAAAACCCAAGTGGCTAATATGCTGAGAGCCGCTCACACCCACTGGGAAACTTGTAGTACTCTGGGAGAGGCTCCCTTCAAAGGGAGCTGGGAAGATGCAAGAGGGAGATGGCCAGCCTGCAAGGCTGAATGGTGAGCAAAGTCACCTCCCCCATTTCATCCAAGGAGGGCTTCTCAACCCCACCGCTACTGACATTTGGGGCTGGATGGTTCTCTGTTGTAGGGGCAGTCCTGTGCACTTCAGAGTGTTTAGCAGCATCCCAGGCCTCTACCAGCCAGATGCCAGTAGTACTTCCCCAGTTGTAACAATCAACAATGTCTCCAGACATTGCCACGTGTCCCCTGGGGGGCAAAATCACCCCCTGTAGAGAATCACCGCTCTAAAGTAGCAGTTCTCCCCTTAGCTTCACAGTGAAATCTCTAGGGAGCTTTAAAAATATTTACTGAGACCTGGGTCCCACACTCGAGATACTGACTTGATTGGTCAAGGGTGTGGCTGGGTATCGGGACTTTTTGAAGTACACCAGGAAACTCTAGTGGGCAGCCAAGGCAAGAAGCACTGCTCTTATTCTTCCTTGGTAGTCAGCTGTCGTGGTGGTGGAGAGAAGGCAGGGACTGGGGGGACGGTGATGTGCTGAGCCTAGAGATTCAATAGACCCATGAGAGCCAGGACAGGGACAGGCTATCATCTACCCACAGGATGTCAGCCTACATTAGAACATAAAACAGTCTCCGATTCTGTACGCCTGTCCGGGCTCTGCCTTCTTCAAGTTCACCCAGGTCCCAGGGTTAATCCAACAGGACAGGGGTTCTAGTGAAAGCAACAAACCAACTTGGCCCTTCTTAGCCCATTTCCTCACCTTTGAAACAGGGAACTGTTTTCAGGTGGTACCTCCAGGCGTTTCTCTGAGGCTCCCTGTCAGCGAAGGCACTTTGACAAGTGATTTTGACAAATCATTAAAAATGAGTACCAAGAGGCCCATTCTTCAACTGCCAGGAGCCCTCCCCAGTTGGTCTCTATAAGTCTCGAGCCAGACATGGCGGGCTCCATCTAGGCATGGCAATCTTTATAGGGTTGGTATGGAAGGCATCATACCCAGCGGAGCTGGCCAGGAGCCAGAGTACAACCATCATTTCCCCAGTTCATGGACTAGTGGGTCCAGGACCCACCCACAGGCTCCTGGAGGGCTTAGTGTGGCCTAGAAGTAAACAGGGAAAGGGCTGGACTCACTGGGTCAAGCACTAGGCAGGGTGTCCTGCCCTGTCTTATGTCATCTAGCACTGTTGTGCTAGATGGACACACTGTTCCCATGGAATCAGTGTGTCCGAGCCAGACAGTTGACCAGGTCCAGGCCTTTGTAAACGCAGGAGCATGGACCAGTGCTGTGCCACTTGCATCCACACCACCAGGGAGCTTGCGGAAGACAGTTCCAGGCCTCACCTCCAGAGATCCTGATTCTAAGCCTGGAGTAGTGCTGGGGAATCTGATTTTTCAAACTCCCCAGGTGGTTCTGACACAAGGTCTAGGAAGAACACAATCCTAATGCATCCTTCCCAGAGAGGAAATTCCCTACGTTATCATGCCCAGGATGTCAGCAGCCTGTGCTTGGTCACTTCTTTGGCCTGCCCAGATCTCTGTACCATACGGCATCTTATCTTCCCCGTTCATAAAAGACCTCACCATCAGGAAGCACTATGTAATGTCTTTCTTGGCTCAGAGAGGGTAAGTGACTGGCTCTGGGTTGCCCAGCAAAGTGGATGCAGAATGGGAACCAGAAGGTGGTTCTCTGCCTGCCTGGGCAGTGCCACTGCAATTCAACCAGCATGGTTGGCACCTACTCTGTGCCAAGGCCCACAGCAGCCTGGGAAGTGCGGAAGGCTGTTTATGCAAACTGACAGCCTCTGATCCACATAAGCGCCTGCCTCCAGCTCAGCCTCTAATAATAGCTCTTCCTTGGAATTCCTCCTGTCTTGGTGGCAGCGGAATATTTAGACATATCAAAGATTCTCTCCCCTTCTTTCATCGGGCCAACAGTGATATGAAAGGAGTACAATAAAAAGACAGGTCTCTATGACAAGCTTCAGAGAGCAGCCAATTCCCTGACATCCCTCAAGACTCCAATTGACTCCACGCTCTCTGATGGGAGTCAGCGCGGTTACATAATAATAACACCTTCCATTTCCGTGGCGCTATTATGGGGCTTTCACCAGAGTGCTTTCACACGCGCTCGCTTATTGAGCCCACAAAGCATCCGGGTGGCAGGCAGGGCAGCGATGCTTCGCCTGGTTTTACAAATGAGAGAATTACAGTGCGCAGAGGTTAAGTGACTTGCCTAAGGTCACACAGCAAGTGAGTCGCTGATTGTGGAGTCCTCTGGCAGGTGGCAGTCTCTAAATCATCTTCTCAGAAAGATAGAGAAGGGTCCTCCCTCATCAGTGGGCCCAACTGTGTCCCAGACTCCTCTCTCCTCTCAAATCTTCTTCCAACCCTGCTCTCCAATCACACAGAATTCTTCTTGGTGTCCCCAAACCTGCTATCCTTTTAACACCTCTGTGTCTTTGCACCTTGCTCCCCCGACCTCTGCTTCTTCTCCTTCCTCTTCCTCTCTTCATGACCAGCTTCTCTTTACTCTGTTGCACCACCACCTCCTCCAGGTAGCCTTCCCTGATGCCCACCTGACTGAGCCAGGCACTCCTTTCTCTGTGCATACTTCTGTCCTGTATAGTACTGTATTACAGTCAGCAACCTTAGCATATCCCTCACCTAAGAACCCCCTGGACTAGTGAGCTCAGGCTACCATAACAAGATGCCACAAACCGGGTGCTATAAACAATAGACATTTCTTTACCCCCGTCTGGAGGCTAGAAGTCCAAGATCAAGGTGCCACTGGGGTTGGTTCTGAAGTGGGCTCTCCGCCTGACTTGTGGACTGCCACCTTCTTGCTGTGTCCTCACATGGCCTTTGGTCTGTGTGCTCACAGAATGAGAGTGAGCTTTCTGGTGTCTCTTCCTGTTCTCATAAGGACACCACCAGTCCTATCAGGTTAGGGCCCCACCCTTACAACCTCATTTAGCCTTCATTACCAATTTTTAAGTAAAATCATATTGGGGGTTAGGGCTTCAACATACAGATTTGGGGAGTGGATACAATTCAGTCTGTAACACCCCTCAAAAGTGACGACTAAGTCTGGCTCTTTTCCAAGGAGGTGGTGTCTAGTCAAGGCCTGGCCCACAGTGGGGCTGAATAAACGTCTGAGGCAGAAATCCCTTTTTACCAGTCCTTGATGTCACCCAACATCTGTCTGACAACCCTGACAACGGGGAGCTCACCATTTCATTACTGGTCAATGGCATCATGACCCTATGGGAAAGCAGAAGAAAGAACAGGTATTAGAAGGAGCAAGATTAAATGAAAAAGTAAATAATAACAATAAAAGAAGGAATAGGTAAGAAAATGTAGGGCTGGGTGCAGTGGCTCACACCTGTCATTCCAGCATTTGGGGAGGCCAAGGTGGGAGGATCGCTTGAGCCCAGGAGTTCGAGGCTACAGTGAATTATAATTATGCCACTGCTCTCTAGCCTGGGCAACAGAGCAGGAACTCAACTCAAAAAAGAAAAGATAATGTAGTAGGAAAGAAATTGTACTATCACCTTATAACATCTGCCCACAAAGCCTAGTTCTTCCTGCTGAAGCCATTGGAAAAGTCATCTGTCATTCTTGTTATTGGAAAATAACATCATTCTTTCCTGAGTCTTGGCTTTTCGAGCTCATCACTCCTGGATCACCCAACAGCCCAACAAGTGCCCGCCCCTTGTCTGCATCCCTGTTCACATGAACCCAACCCAGATCTGTGTGTGGAGCTTAACAGAACCACCCAGAAGCACTGCTCTGTAGGCCCTTCTTCCTCACTGCCTGGGACAAAACGCAGGCACTCTTAGGCTCTTGAGGTTTATAGCAAGGCCACGCCTTGGAGATGATCTGTTCCCTCACACAGTGCCTGCCCAACACAAGGAATCATCTCAGATGCAGGTTCCTCCAGGAGGTGCTCCTGATTCCCCCTCAGTGCCCCCAGCACCCCAGCACTCCCTTCTTCTGTATAGCATAAATCCCACACCAGTGTGCATGTTGCCAGTCACCTATCCCCACCACCGGGGTCCCTTGAGGACAGAGTCAGTGTCGTGTTTCTCTCTGGGCCTCCAGCACCCAGCCTAGTTGGAGGGTCTTCATCTGAGACATGAGGAGCCACAGTCCCTGCCACAGGAGGCTGTCCCCTGAGCAAGGACACAGGCTTGGCAGAATGGCCAGGAAGCCTGCGTGGGACCAGCCCCTCAGAGCTCACACGGGTGGCCCCCTGGCCTTTCCTCTCACCCTCACCCCCAAACGCTCTGCCCATGGGTCTCACCACTTACCCGCGACTGAATTTTAACAAATACTCCAAAAGATAATGGTTAATTTCACAGAGCCGTGAGTGGAGGCTGTTAAAATGTTAATATTATTTAAATTGTTTTACATTTTCGACAGTTTGAGCTGCAAATATAAATGTTTTCTGTGCTTTCCACGGAGCTGAGCTCACAAAAATGATTGATGAGGCACCCAATATGGAATTTCCCACTTTAAATTAAGAAACACGACGTGAAGGCAATGAGAAAAATACTACCCCGCCATATGTAGTCCCCGTAGCTAAATCCTCAGCACGGAGCCTGGGGCCAGGTCATTTGTCCCTCTGGCCCCTAGTGGCTGCGTGGCCCTGAGTTCCTCGGTTCACCTCCCTGGTCCTTCTGTCTTCTTCTGGAAACAGAGATCACACCTACCAGACCGAGGCACCCCAAAGGTTCCACAGTGGGCTTCAGTTAGCAGGCACTTACCACAGCTGGCACTGGGCACTGGGTGTTTCCTCTGTACCGCGTCCCCTGCCCTCCCGGCAACCACCTAGGTATGTGCCATTTCATACCCATTTTACACAATGTGCCCAAGGCCACACACCCAGGAACTGGGGGCGCCTGACTGTCACTAAAGCCAGTGCCTCCCACACCTTAGTAGGTAACTAATAAATGGTGTTTCTTCCCCACATCCCACCTTCCTCACCCACACCCACATTCCAAACCCTCCCTGGGCCTCTGCTTCCCCACGTAGGTAATCTCAGTGTGGCCCAGTTCTAACTTTGGCTCCATTCAAAGGAAGGATGAGCTAATGGTGAAAGCTCGGCCTCCACATGCCTGAGGCTAGCCCAGAGGTGCGTGGGGAATGTCTTGCCCATGTCCCCACTTGCGTGCCTGGACTGTAGCCCCAGGGCTCATAGCACTCCTGATTGCCTTTGGCTCCATTCAAAGGAAGGATAAGCTACTGGTGAGAGCTCAGCCTCCAAATGCTGAGGCCAGCCCAGAGCAGCGTGGGGAATGTCTTGCCCCTGTCTCTTCTTGTGTGCCTGAACTGTAGCCCCAGGACTCATGGTCCTCCTGATTGCCGAGCCAGGTCAGCTCCACCCGCTGTCTCAGAGAAGCTTGCAGCCTGACCCCAGCCTCAAGCCCCAGAGGGAGCACCACCTTATCCTCCTCTGTGCCCAGCACAGGGCTGGGCGCTGCCCAGGTATTATCTCCAGGGCCTCTCAGGACAAATTCTTGGTAAAGGAGTTGTCATTATCCCCATGTTGCATGCAAGCAAACAGGCAGGCAGAGGCCACACAGCTTGTATGCACAGGGGTCAGTTAAACTCCAAACATCACACCACCTCCCCGCTGCTAGGTTGTCACCTGCATCTGAGTCCCTGACCCTTGCTGCACCTTGGGGAGTTCCTGTCTTAGCCGTATCAGGCATCATTCATTCAAATCACGCAGCCATCCCTTTCTGGAGGGCCTGCTGTGGAGCAGCCCCCATGTTACTCTAGGGGAGCAGCGGTGAAGGGGGCACACTCGCTGCCCTCCTGGAACTGATGGTCAATAGAGGGTGACAGACATACAGGAAAGAAAATGGGACAGTGCGTTTTGTGCAGTGTTGGGATGAAGCACATAAAAGCTATCAGGGAGGACTCCCTGGAAGAAAGGTGCTCTGCATTGGAGTTTGAACGACGAGCAGAAATTCACCAGCCAAGGAGCAGTGGACAGTTCTCCTGCCGGGAGCACAGCACAGCCGAGACCCCAGCACGAGCAGGGGGGCAGCCATCAAGGGGCGGGCGGGAGGGTCCTGGGGAGGCCAGGCTGAGTGCAGAATGTGGGCTCCATCCCGTGCGAGGCAGTCAGGTTGAGTTTTAAGCGGAAGAACCAGAGGGCAGACATGGGCTCCAGAACAATCCCTCTGGCTACAGTGGGGAGAAGAAATTGGCAAGGTGAGGCCAGAGACCAGTAGGAGGCTGGGGCAGTCCCCCACAAGAGGGGCTGTGACGTGGAAGGAAAGGGGGTGAGATTGTGGATTCAGGAACATCTAGCTCGGAGAACCAAAGAGACTGGCCCCTGATTGAATGGGGGCCCTAGGGAGATGGGGGAGCCCAGAGAACTTGGTCTGGCTGCAGTAACCGGGTGGAGGGAAGGACACATGGACCACTGTCCTGCAATTCACCCTGTGCTGGGGTCCCCCAAACTGCCCTGGCCAGGGCTGTCCTCCATGGGACACTGACCACTAAATGTACTGTGCTGCTCTGGCCCCATCCCACTGTGGGGTACCTGATCTGCTCCACCCCATCGAGGAATACAGAAGGGTGGAGGGGGCTTTCAACTCATACCCCTGGGCTCAGTGCTGCCCTAGCACCTTCAGAGTGGCCATGGCCCTCTTTGATGTGAGGTTCCACATCTACTGAAAGGTAACAACCGTACCTATCGATGATCATGGGGTTCAATGAGATAAAATCTGTAATGTGCTGAGGTCTGCCTGGGCACACTGACATTCAATACATGGTGCTCTTACTAGCATCACAGCCATGGCTGGGTATTGCCCCTCTCCTCTCTCTTCCCTGGAGCCAGGGAATGCAGGCTGAGGCCAAACCCCCCCTGTGAGCAGGGCAGGGAGGCAGGCGGAGGGAGGTGGCCTGATGGATGGTTTTCGGCAGTTCTGTGATGCGTCAAATGTTTAATGGAAGTCAGCTGAGTGAGTCAGCCCTTCCTGCACCACGGGGCACGGGTTTGGGGGCATTCCTCTCCCGCCTCGCTGATGTTTACTGATGTTCCCTGACGTTCCGGGAGCGCAGAAGGCACTTAGGTGCTTTACTAAGGAGGGAGGGAATACCAAATGAAGCTGAGACCTCCTTTCCTGGTCTCACCAAGGACGCACACGCTCCTTCAGAAAAGGAAAAGGAAACTGGGCCAATCTCCCCCAAAGATAAGAGGTCAGAAAGGAGCTCAATGCTGGTGGCCTGTGCGCTCCACCTCTTCCCGGCAGTGTGACCTCGGGCAACGTTCAAGACTCCTCCAGGCCTCAGCTTCTTCGTCTCTAAAATGGGGATAGCAATGCTCCCTACTTGATAGACTTGTCTTAGGACTAACTGTGGAAACCCATACCAAGACTTAGAACAGCGCCTGGTGCACAGAAGTGCTCATCAGAGCTAGCTTTCACAACAGGAGAAAGAGACAGGAGGCACAGAGTGCGGTCCTGCCCTGCTGCTGACCCACGGTGTGACTGAGTGAGCGCCCTGCCCTTGCCCCTGAGGGTCTCGGTCTCTAGGATGCTTCCAGGGCTGCACAGCTTTGCTCTTCAGTTCTGCTACCCTCTAGCCAGATTCATCCTCTGACCAGCAAGGACGCCAGATGGGTGCAAAGCAACCAAGAAAGGAGGGGCAGGGTTCCACCACCTCCCACCCTTCTCTCCTCCTTCTCCCCAGCACAGCGCCTCACCTCCCCTCCTCTCACTGCAGGCTGGCTTCCCCAGCCCTCCCTCTCTGCTTGTTCTTACCTCCAAGCCTCTCCTCTCTGCTTTCCTTCATTCCTCCACTCTCCAAATCCTCCCCACTGCTCAAGCCCAGTTCAAGCCACACCTCCTCCAGGCAGCCTTCCAGCTCAAATAGACACTCCCCTTCACAGCCTCTCACAGGACATCACCTCTCACAGGTGGTCATCAGCACCACAGATTTCGAAGGGAACAAGATAGAGTGGGGCAGAATTGGGCAGAACAGGACAGGGCAAGGAAGGGTGGGGCTGCTGACCAGAAATGACATGCCAGAACCTGAGCAATGGGCCATGTTCCCCCAGTTGTGAGTGAGACGGAGCGTGCCATCATCACAGTAGAATCGTATCCATCCCGTATGGGGCACAGTCCACCTCTCAGGCATGGTCCACATTCAGCTCACGTGGTCCTTACAACCCGTTTTGCAAGTGAGAAACACTGAGGCCCCCGGTGAGTGAGCTGCCCGTAGATTAAAAGCTAGCACATGGCAGATGAGTTTTCTCAGGATTCCCACAGCGGTCAGCACAGGCCCTCACACCTCCCTCTCCAGAAAGCCTAGAAACACAGCTGGTGCCAGAGGCAGACCATGAGCTCAGGCAGGGGAGGCTCAGTCAAGGCAATCGCCCTGACTTCTCCTTGCTGGGCCGGTTTTCGTCTGGGGAATTTCACCCACTAGGTCTTAACAGCCACTTGGCCTCTGACAAAAAAAATACTGTGGCAATGACTTCAGTACATACTCAAAAAGACGTTTCCAAAAGAGAGACAGACAATGCTGTGTGCCCCTTCTTCCCCCTTCACAACTTTACAGGGCATTGCCTGCTATAAGGTGGTTTTCTGAAAACCCACAGACCTCTCCCACCTCCTCCGCATAGAGCACCAACAGGTGCAGTGTGGGTTCACCCCTCAAGAAGTTGACAGCCTGGATTCTAAGGGCCAACTTCAGTTCTCTCCCCTCCCTCTCTAGCACCTCTCTTTTCCCCAGTCAGTCGTCCTAAGCTGGCTGTCCTGATAAACCGGGGGCTTGGGGACTTTCTTCAAGTGCCTTGTAAATGGAAGCATCTCAGACCAATAGCTCTGGGTGTTCAATGAGATTATATTTCTTATTTAAATAGCTGATTGGAGAATTGGTTTCAAAGTAAGATGCTATATGCCCATGGCCTCCCCTGGGCTCCTGGGGAGAAGCAATATTGTGTGGCATTGTGCAGCGGCAGGAGCCTCTCCTTCTGAGCTCCGCACTCCCATTCAGAAGCCTGCAGGACGGGGGGAGCAGGCCGCGGTGGGGGATGAAAGCTGCCTCCCCTCCTGGTTTAGGGGAGCCGGAGATTATGCCTTTCATTCGAGAGTGCCTTCTCCAGGGCTCCCCACCACGCTCTGTACCAGTTGTCTTCCCCCTCAAAGCGATGGGGAGATAAAAGGCAATGTGTTCGCTTCATCCCACCTCCGGGGAGAGCTCAAATCAGGCTTTTGTCAGTGGAGGATAAGCGACACCATTTTAGGAAGGGTTGTTGTTCAGGGAGCTCTGTTGGAAGGTTTTGTGCAAGCTTTATCCACCCCCTCCCCACAACTCGTGCCACGGTTCCCCCAGCCCCATGCTGGGCTCTGGGCGGGCTGATGCATTCTCTCTGATCGGTGCCCACAGTCGACCCTGAGAGGGGTGGCATCGCCGTGGGGAGCCGGCAATCCCTAGCCCTTCAGGAAGAGTGAGGTTTCACAGAACCAAATCCTGCCTGTATTGTGCTGTACGAATCCTGTGAGGGCCCGAGCTCTTAGCTTAGAGCAAATTTTGCAGTTAATTGTGTGTCAAAATAATGTATTAGAAACAGCAGCGTCTGGACCGTGTGCAATTCTTCTCCTTTCAAGCCTTTGTCTGCCCAGGGCCGGAGGGGCTTGTCAGGGCATCTTTGAGACAGGCTGGTGGCCCCCGTCAAAAGCAGCCCAAGGATTTCGGTGACTATCCCAGAGCCTTGGACAAGATAAAAGGCCAGTGGTGGCCTTGAAGAATGCCCGGCTCTGTCCGCAGTGCTGGGCGGGGCCAGTGATCTTCATTACCAGTAGCTGCGGCACAGAGGCGGGCGGTTTGGTATGCCAGGCACATCCAGCGCCTCGTGCATCCAGGGACCGCAATCAGGTAGCTGATGGGGATGCAAGTCACATCGCCTGGACCATTGCCGCAGTGAACTGATTCATGCTGCTACTTTGAGGCAGGGAGAAGGGACAGCGGGGCCCTGAGACAAACCAGCCCGGCTTTATTATACAGCTGCTGTTTTCAAGCTGGAATATTCCAGCCTCCTCTGCTCCTTCCCTTGCTGCTGGGCCTGCGCTGGCTGCCTACCTGCAAAGAAAGTGCTGGTTCTGGCCCCTGGCTCTGGCTGAACAATGGCATTATGCGATGCATAAAGAGTACCCGGGCAACGGAGACAAGCATGGCTTAATTCGCTCAGTGCCCAGTGGCTTTTGAACGCCCCTGCATTCAGCCTTTATCCCGAGCAGCCTGGGCCTCCCTGGCCTTTATTCCCCAGCCCTCCCCATCACAGTCTTCCCCCAATTTCCACACAGGTCTGCAATGGAGCTGATGGCCATGAAATGAGAGGCACAAAGGAAGGGAAGACAGGATGCTCTGTCTCTAACCAGGAAAGATTCCTGCTTGTGGGTGAGGAGACCCAGGTTTTGGTCTCAGTTTTGCCATCAACTCAAGGAGTGGCCTTGGGAAAGTCCCGTTCTGGCTCTTGGCTCCAGGTCTATGTTTGCAAATAGGAGAGATAGAGACAAAGTTCCAGAAAGGCTTTTCCAACTCTGACATTCTGCCATTCGGATACACACAGCTTAGCTCAATGGCATTGTTCTGGCCTCACATATGATGGTGAAGGGTCCTCCACTGTATCAGTGACATTCTCCTTGACTGTGACCTAAGACCAGGCCACAGGTCAGGACAATAAGTGAGTGACACAAGCCAAGTGATTTCCGAGGCACGCTGAGGTCACCCGCCCTGCCTAGAGCAGCAACCACTGCCCAGCCCCAGCTTACGGTTGCCTTGTAGGAGTAAGAAGCCCAGTCTTGCAAGGTCTTCCCATTTTTTAAAAGAAACCAGAAATGTGAAATGTTATGCAAAGTCTCACAATTGTAAAATGTTAGCTCAATTTCTTATCAACGCTGGTAGGTCAGACAAAAACTATCAGAGGACCTTATCTGCTCAGCAGGCTACCAGATTGTGAAGTCAGGACCCAACAGGGTGTATCAGTCTGTTCTCACATTGCTATAAAAAACTACCTAATCCGGGATAATTTATAAAGAAAGAGGTTTAATTGCCTTGTAGCTCCACGGGCTATACAGGAAGCATGGCTGGAGAGGCCTCAGGAAATGTACAATCACAGTGGAAGGTGAAGGGGAAGCAGGCATGTGCTGCACGGCTGGAGCAGGAGGAAGAGAGAGGAGGGGAAGGTACTACACGCTTTTAAACAAACAGATCTGGGAGAACTCTATCACAAGACAGCACTAGGAGGATGGTACTCAACCATTAGAAACCACCCGCATGATCTAATCACCTCCCACCAGGCCCCATCTCCAACAAGGGGGACTACAATTCAACATGAGATTTGAGCAAGGGCATAGATCCAAATCATATCACAGGGCTACTATGTAGCTCAAGTCCAGGAGCTCTGCCATAACACCCTAGTATTATGCAATGTGGGGCTCCCAGGACTGTACAAATTAGACTGGGTAAAGATACCCCTATTTGTTTTATTTTAAGGAAAAAGAAAAGAAACCAAAACTGGACCTAATAACTTTAGATCTCCTGCCATCTAATATCTGGATTAACTCCAGACTGGACCCCTTTCCAGAAGTGATGGAAATGCTCCAGCAGGATCTCACCTCCTCACTGCCCCATCACCCAACCCAGTGGGGCCAGATGATGCCCCAGATTCCCAGCAGCCCCACTCCTGCATGGCTGAGGAAATGCTTCCACCACCTGAGCTTCTACCTGCCCATCCAGACTGGCTCCCTGCCCTTAGGCCCTCAGTCTCCACATCCTGCCTTCCTGATACGAGCTCTCCCAGTAGGAGGCCTCTGCAGGTACTGTCACCTGGAGAACCCAGGACCTGGAAGGGACCACAGGACTCCAAGCAGAGCTCTGTCCATGGAGCCCACACTGGCTGCCACGTCCCATCAGCCCAGCTCACAGAAATACATCCTAAGGAAGAGATGCCACATCTACTATACACAGAGGTCTCTGAAGCCACAAGTTCATATTGTTTCAACAAGCATTGAACAACTAATATTTGCTGGCACTAAGGAAAAATATTAGGTACAAGTTGCTCCTTGAAGGCAGGGAGAAAAGACAGACTCTCATACACACGTTCAGTTAGATAACAAGCCGTGAGCAGGCAACTGGGATTAAATGCAACCATCTTCTCTATTGATAGAGGGACCACTGTATTCCAGCACCACACTCAGATGTCAGAAACGTCTTGGCCAGACACAGCATTAATAGAGGAGGCATGAAGCTGACTCCCTACTCATCACTGCAATACAAAGTCAAAAAGCCTCTATAGCTTTCCCAGGACATGGATCAGATTGTTATGGGAGGTGAGAGAAGAACAAGATGATATTTAATCTGTTCTCTAAACATACACGAAGAGACAGGAGGTGAAAGGGTTTGGATGGTTCACTGGAGGAGTGGTCCCAAACTCCAGAGTAGTTCAGGCTGGGTGAAGCAGTGGGAACATGAAGAAGAGAGTTGAAATTAAAGTGAGAAAGTTCGATTAGGACTTTCTCCAAATCACAATGGACCCCCTGGCAGACAGAAAAGTTCGAAGTTTATTCTGTAAATCATAGGGAGCCACTGAATGTTCACTGAGGGGGAATTCCATCAGAACTGCGATTCAGAAGGAGCCTCCACTGGCTATGTGGAGAGCAGACTAGGGGCTAGGAGAGTGGTCAGGAGATGAAAGCAATGCACCAGGGAAGAGGATGATGGCCTGAACGAGGGCAGTGGTGATGGGATGCACAGGAGGTATATGTCAGAACTCATACAGAGAAAGAATCCAGACAGCTTGGTGGGTGGCTGAACATTCTGGGTAATGATCAAAGATGCCTGAAGTGTTGGGGAGGATGACAATGTCGCCTTCAGAAGGAGGAAGAACAGGTTTAGAAAGAAGCAGATTTCAGACTCATGCACTGGGTGGATGATCAAAGACCAAGGAGCAACCTCAGGGCTTGGCTATGTGGGTTGGAGTGCCCTGGAAGAGCTTGTTGCACAGGAGGAGTGGTCTGGGGCTCAGGGATATTGGGCTGCAGAATCTCACATGGGCACCATGGAGGAACCAGCAACCCAGAAACACTCCCCAAGGCCCTGTCTAGTGGTCCTGGGCCAAGCTGCGAGCTGCAGCCTCTGGGGCCTGTGAAGCCCTGAGTGCCTTGTGGGGACTGTAAATATTTGCCTGGTTAAGAACCCCAACCGGAGACTTAGCAACAGCTCCTCCACACGCGGTAATCGACGCATCTTCCGTGGAGGGCTTAGAGAGGGGAAGCCATCTCAAGTGATGGCACTTCACACTCAGCACTTGACATTCCCAGGCACTCCACAGGCATTAGCTAATTAGTCCTTGAGTCTGTTTAGCCCCCAAAAGAACTCCCAGAGGCTCCACTTATGCCCCATGTGCGGGGAGTTTCACACCCTTCTGAGTCAGGATCCAGAGCATTGGGGAGACAGCCTTGCAGATAGCCACTCGCCCACTCACTCCCTTGCAGAGAGATCAAATGTCTGCAAGGGAGCTGGAAAGAAGAAGGTTTCACTGTATCATATTCTTCCTGGGAAAAAGATAGGAGATGGAGAAAGGGACAGGAGACCAATATCTACTCAAATCCCTACTAGTAATGCTCACTGCAGTTTATTTCTCTCTGAGCATTTTAAACAAATTCCCATTTAACCCTCAAAGTTATCCTATGATATACAATGTGTTTTTTAGATTGAACTCTCCCAGGAGTCGTCACTGGGGCAAGGATTCAGGTGTAAGCAATTTATCTGGGATTTGAACCCAGGAAGCACCAGTCAGGAGAGGGAAGAAAAGAAAAAGAAGGGAAAGAAGCCAATAAAGTATGTTTTGGAGCACTCCACTACTGCAAGCCTGTGAGGCTCCATCACCCTGGGCCACTCTGGAGATGTGCACAGCACACCTCAGTCATCCCACTGAGGGGTGAGGGAGCTGGGGGATGTATCCTCCAACTCCTGCCAGTCATGGGTTGACAGTTGCTCCCAGTTGGGAGAATGGATTAACTCCCCAACAATGCCTGGCCTGTGCCACATACACACATACTCAGAACAACCTGAAAGCCCTTAGACAAATATCCACAGGTGCTTGTGTCAGAAGTCTCCAGTTTGGGTGCATAGGAATGGTGATTGCCAAGAGATACGGACAAAGCAACGATAGTATCTTTTACTATGCCACTATTCCATTTTCAAAGATGAAAAACCTGAGGTTCAGAGATAGGGCCAAATTTGGCCAAGGTCACACAAGTACAAAGTGATAAAGCCTAAATTTAGACCAAGCCAGTTTGCCTCCACATCTTGGCTCATTTCACTACACACCACTGTCTTCCAAGCCTAGCTTCCCTCTTCTCCTTTCTTTCTCCTTATCCAGGAGACAAAGGACAGGGCTGTCTGCTAACAGTGTCTCCTCTCCCTGAACATGCCTCTGAGATGCCTGACTCTTTCCAGCAAGTGTCCTTGAGGTAAGGCTTGATGACAGATCTGCCTATTGGCAAAGTCTGAACCAGGTGGAGCACCCTTTCCTCTGCCACGCATACTGCTGCTTACCAAATCCCCTTATCTTTTCTTTGGTCCTTTAATTCATTTGATAACTTTGAGATGCACAGACCTGAGGGCTCTCAAAGGACAGTAAATTTCCCGTCCCCAATGCCACAGCCCTTGCTGCTGGGTTTGTGCTTTGTTTTTGCTTGCACACGCCAGTGGTGAGCATTTATCGCTGGTTGGAGAATTGAATTTGGCAGGAGAGATTTCTGTGCATTTGGGGGATTAATTTGCCAAGCACCTTCGCCAGCAGAAATGCTAAGGATGGCAGCCAAGAGTAGGGTAGTGCAGGCAGTCTGGCAACGTAGGCCAAACCCTCTTTTGTAGCTGGTTCTCTCTAGCCCTGAGAAGAAATGCAACATCGCTCAGCTTTCACACCCCAGAAGCATGGCTTTCCCTTAGACACACTATCTTCTCCTCCCCAAATTAGCACTGTCTCATCAGGGGCCAACCCAACAGGGAAGCTGGGGTTGAGAAGGTGGTGGGGTGGCCAGACAGAATGAGGGGACCTGGGGACTAGGCATGTTCCCTTGGGTGGAGCACATACTTGGGGCCTGCCTGAGAATAGCAAATTCACTGGTGTGACAGGAAGTGAGAGAATGAGCCAGGAATGAGCATCAGAGGGGATCGGCTACAGGCAAGGAGCAAGAGAGTCCTCAGAAGCCTCAGAAATGCAACTAGGTAGAGATCTGGCAAGCAGACTGGTGGGTATAATAGTCATTGTCATTCATAGGTGTGCTAAAGACAGCTTATACCACTTCTCTAGAGGCAATTGTTAAATTTTCAAAAAGTTTGCAAGCCAGTTGCTAAACACAGCCATTATTACAAAGTAAAATCTATAAATTTAGAGTTAAATAAATTATATTAAAATCAAAAGTTAAAGGATATTCAAAATATATCACTATGCTTTACTATGATCTATATTGTTGAGTTTACCTAGGACTCCTATGTCTGTGTGATGGGAATTCTGTACAATGGTGACTGTCACATACACATCTCTTCCCCACCCCAGGTTCAGCATCGGCACATTGGTAGCTTGAAATTGACCATGTTGGTAGTATTTACACCAAGGAAATTGGCAAACCCTAAAAATTAGGACTTTTTTTTCATGAAAGCCAGTGTTTAGTAGAATTTACTGACACACTACTGGCAATTGCTACCCTGAATCAAGGCAGTATCTACCCTGCATGATGCTAAATGTCTCACATTCGTTATATTATAACGTAGGCAGCACACACCTGTATGGCACGGCAGTCGTTAAAATATTGAATCACTTTCACGTTGGTTGCTAAACGGCTTCCGTCCCAAGCCCCTGCTTGTCCTCCTTCCACCCTAGCCACCACTGCCCTCCTCTGATACCTCTAAAGGTTTGTGCCTAATCCTGTTTAGGACTGGCTGTCTGGCCCGTGCTCACACAATACAGGCTGTTCATATTTTTACCATAACCTCCGCTTACATTTATCCTACAAGGTGGATATTATTATCATCCCCTTTTTACTAATGAGGAAACTGAGGCTCAGAGAGAAACCAACTTGCCCTGAGCCACACAGCTAGCAAAATACAAGAGCTGAGACAGAGCCTAAGTTGACCTGGGTCCACCCAGTGTTCCTAACCATTGGGACACATCATTTCTCAGCAGCATGGAGGTCTGGAGGCTGATGGCAGGGCCCGGGCCCATGAGGCCAGGGCAGTTCAAGAGGTCTCACAGCTGGGCCACTAGACACTGTAGGAGCTGAAGGGATGGCTAGGGATGGCCAGGAATTAGATACTCCTCCCCTCACTTCCTCTCCCCTCCTCTTCCCTTCATAACATCTCCTCCCCTCCCCTTCTGTGCCCAATCTGAGTCCTTAAATGGCAAAGTGTAAAACACCATATCTGCCCTCAGGAAGCTTACAGTCTGAGCTAAGGAGAAACTGCACATACCTATGAACAATATAAATAGTAAATATTTGATTACAACACACAAGCCAAGTAACAAAGCAGGTGTCACGGCTGAGAGACAACAGGAAAGCTCTCAGAAACTGAGGGCCAAACACTCTCATCTATTAGGCAATGCAAAGATTTTCCCATTGCTGCAATTCTTGGATATAATGTGCACCATTGTAAGAGTGAATCACTAAGTTAGAAGCTTCCTGGAGGAAAAATACTGCCTCATTAAACATATGCAACAATGATAAGAGCCATCCTGATTTCAGAAATGTGCATTGTAAGGCAGAAAAATATATCCTCATGCTCCAAGGTCACTAGGACAATGGATACAGCAGAAAGCCAGTCCCCTCAAATCTTCCCTTGTGATTCATTCATTCATTCATTCATTCATTCATTCAACAAATATTTTTGAGAACCTGGTGCTGGAGACATGGCAGACAACAGTAAATGGGAGACTGGCTCCCTGCTCTCCCAGAGCTCCCAGCTGAGTGGAGCAGACAGCTGTTATGTTAGTAATGCAACATACAAATATGCACTTACAAACAGGAATATGTGCTAAGAAAGAACAGAACTGGATGCTGTGAGACAAAGAACAAAGAGGAAGGAAGAGCTTTAAGTGGGTATCCAGGGAAGGCCTCTCAGAAGAAGCTCCCCTGCAAAGGAGGTTGGGTGAGGAACAAGCTCCAGGAGAGGGAGAAGATGTGCCATGGACCCGAGGGGCAGGGAGTCCAGGGCGTGCTCCATTCTGAAGAAAGGCCAGTCCAGTGAGTGCAGCAGAAGCCACATCAGCTCAGCTGTATGGCCATGGCAAGGGGTTTTGGTTTCAATCTGAGTGCAGTTGGGAGAATTTAGGCAAAAGTGACATGCAGGGAAGTGGCATAGGCTGATGCGATTCTTGGAAGAATCCCTCTGGGTGCTGGGTTAAGAATAGGCCCACTGGGACTGGTGGGAGGAGTAGAAGTAGATAAACCAGAGACAAGGCTAGTGCGGCGCTCCCAGCAAATGCAGTGATGGCAGCTGGGACTAGGGTCGTGGCCATAGAGAAGACAGTAGGTTGATTCAAGCTTTGAAGAGAGCCTGGAGCATGTTGTGATTGACTGTGTATGGGAGAGAGAGGGGTGCTTCATGGGCATTGCCCTCCGGTAGGCAGAGTTGCTGCTCACTGAAAAGATGCTTGTGTCGGCAGACCTCCTTCTCGTCCCATCCCAGCAGAGGTGGAAAAACGACCAGGAAGAGAAGACACTTGCCGAAGCCTCAGGAGAGCCTGAGAGAGCAGTTACTGATGCTGACTGAACCCTTCACTTGTTTGTCCTCTACGCAGCAAGACCCACAATGCACGCTCCAAGGAGTAATATACAAAATTAATGCTGTACAAGCATATAAGATGAAGAAAACACAACTCTGGTGTGGTCCTAGAAGGCTTCATGGAGGAAGCATTTTCTCTCTTAGATATAGAAGGACAATAGAATCTAAATAGGTGAGGAGGATAGGAAGGGCATGCCCTGACAGAGGGGACAGTGGGGGAAAAGGTGGGCAGGTACAAAAGGAGGGACATTGGCATTGGAGTCAGTAGCCTGTTCCATCTCTCCCTCTTCCCCTGGACAGCCAGTCACTTCCTTGGACTATTTTATCTGATCCAGGTGCTGCTGTTAAAGTCTTATCATCTCTTTCTTTTCTAACAGCATACTTAGGACATATAATTGACATATAATAAATGACATAATTAAAGTGTACATTTTGGTAAGTTATGACATATATAGAAACCATGAAACCATCACAATTAAGGTAATGAACATATCCATCACCCCCAGAAATTTTCTTCCACCACTCACTGCCAGCCCCTTGCCCTCAACCCAGAGGCAAGCACTGATCTGCTCTTTGTCATGATAGACAAGCTTGCATCTTCTAAAATTTATATGAATGAAATACATATCAAACTAGTATTACTCTTTTTTCTGGCTTCTTTCCTTATGCATAATTATTTTGATATTTGTTTATGTTATTGCATATACCATCAGTTAATTCCTTTTTATTTCTGAGCAGTATTCCAATATATGGACACGTCGCAGTTTGTTTATGTATTCACCTGCTGATGGACTTTCAGGTTGTTTCCAGTTTTTGCCAATTACAGTAAAGCTGCTATGCACATTTGAGTACAAGTCTTTGTATGGACACACGTTTTCTTTTCTCTTCAGTACATAGCTAGCTGTGGACTGGCTGGATCATAACTGTAGGTGCACATTAAACTTGATAAGAAAGTCAAGCTGTTTTTCAGTATTTTACTTCCCAGTGGCAGTGTATGAGAGTTTCAGTCCCCATATTCTCACCAACACCTGGCATGGTCAGTCTTTTTCATTTTAGCCACTCTAATAGGATGTGTGGTGATATCTCATTGTGATTTCAGTTTGTATTTCCCTAAAGATTAATGATGTTGAGCATCTTTTCATGTGCTTATTAACCATTTGCATATATTCTATAGTAAAATGTGCATTACAATCTTTTGGTTGCTTTTTATTAGGTTGTCTTATTTTTATTGTAAGCTGTTTCTATATTATAGATACAAGTTCATCAGATACACGATTTTTGTGTATTTTCTCCCAGTTTGTGACTTGCCTTTTAATTCCTTTGACAGTGTATTTCAAAGAGCAGAAGTTTTTCATTTGGATGAAGTCCAATATATTATTTTTTCTTTTGTGGATTATGCTCTTGGTGTCCTATTTTACAACTCTACCTAAACCAAGGTCACAAAGATTTCTCCTGTTTTCTTCTGGAAGTGTTATAGTTTTAGGTTTTACATTTAGATTTGTCATTCATTTTGATCTAATTGTTACATATAGTGCAAGTTATGGATCAAAGCTTTTTTTTTTTGCATATGAGTATCTAATTTTTTTATCATCATTTGTTTAAAAAAAGACTATCTTTTCTCCACTGAATTGTCTTTGCAACTTTGTCAAAAAATCAGTTGTCCATATATGCATGGGTCTATTTCTGTACTCCCAATTCCATTTTGTTGATCTATTTGTCTATCTTGATGCCAATACTACAGTGTCTTGATTACTGTAGTTTTATAATAAGCTTTAAAATCAGGCAGTGTTAGTCCTCCAACTTTGTTCTTTTTCAAAATTGTTTTGGCTATTCTAGGTCTTTTTCATTTCCATATGAATTATAGAATCAGCTTGCCAATTTCTACAATTTCCATACTGCTGCATACTCCCTCTTTCTACTTGCATAAGAAAACAAATAAGAGGGAAAATCTGAGCTGGGTTGGATACCATGACTCTAAACAAAGCAGATACTCAGGAAGACTGAATTGAACTGAAGAGGCGATCTCCCCATCTCCAAGGTGGAACAACAGTGGTTTTGTCCTTCAAACAAAGTATCATAGAGTCAAAGATGTTGGATTCATAAGCCCTCAGCAAGGCTGTCCCCTTCCTGAGAATTGCCCCTTTTTCCTCCATCAGAACACACTTTCTTCTGCTCTAGTCTTTCCTGGCTGTTGGGTATGGCTCCTGCCCCTGGAGAGCTCTCAGAATGTACCTGTTATCTTCTACATCTGAGTAAACATAGACTCAGAACAGAAAACCCAGTCCTCAGTGGATACTGGGGGGGAAAGGTAGAAAGAAAAGGAAGAGTGTGTACTGGGAAATTCAATGGAATAGCAATTGAGGGGTGTTGGCTTAATAGCTTTAAGAGTTTGTTTTTATGGGTTTCTAGAAATAACAATAGTAGCTCCCATGTAGAACATGCCAGGCTAAGCTTTGCTTTGCATGAATTTTCTCATTCAGGCCTCGAAACATCCGGTGGTGGATGAGCATAGTCATGCCCATTTTCCTGATGAATTGAGGCCTACAGAGATTGAGCAACTTTCCCAAGTCATTGCTAGCAATGGCAGTGCTGGAGCATGAATTCTGGTCTGGTCTGACCCCAAAGCCCACACTCTGGACTAAACCCCAGGGTGATTCTGCCTTCAGGGATGGGAAATGGAAAAGCCCCATAAATGTATGCAGTCAGATTATTAACATGATTTAATGAGCCACTACAATGAGCCAGGATCATACCCAGGACCATCTGACACCGCCATATGTGATTCCACACCCAGGGAAGATGCCTGAAGCCTCTAGCCAGCTCGAGAAGCTGCCCCCGATGAGAAATGGGAGGTCTTAGGTGATGGATTTGAAACCAGGGAGGAAGACCTGGAAGACCACTTCCTTTGAGGAAAGCATCATCTAGCAGAATCTTAACCCCTAGAGGTTTCTCTAACTGGCTTAGGCACAGAAGATCTATTGTTTCAGGTACCAAGTGGCCAGGATGGTATAGCTTTGGGCACAGTTGGATCAGGATGGGAATCATTCTCCTCAGGTTCTTTCCAGGTGACAGATACATAGCCACCCACACCTTCAGGCCTACATTTCCCCTGCGTAGAAGCCTCCTCACTTGAAGAGAGTTTCAGCAAAAGCCCCAAGTCACAACCTTATTGTCCCAGGTAGGCTCATTTCACAACCAATCCATGAGATGCTATTGGGCCAGGCTTGAGTTCTACATCTGCTCCTCAAGGCAGGGGACAGAAGCCAGCGCAGTCCAACCCCACTGCCTGAGAGCAGGAAAGTCATGAATCCCCAAAGGAAAATGGAAACATCATTGCCAGAAGATGGGTAGCGCAGCAGGCAGAACATCAGAATACCCCTCTGACTTCTCTCTGACCACCTGCTCAGTTCACAAGGCATCAACCACTAAAACTGTTTTGTTTTTTTGGCCACTCCCAATATTGATTTTCACCAACTCTGAGACTTGCTGGGTTCAAGTTGCTTGATCCTCCTTCTCTGTCCTCTTCCAGCCAATGAATTTCAAGATCTGGCACCTGCAACCTGCAGAAGGCAGGGGTTTCTTTCTGATTTAACAGGGATCCTATTTCCAATGTACACATTTCTGTCCTCCATACATAAAAACTGTATTTTCTTTCCTAGACTTGTGGCATATAAGTTGATCTGAACTTACAGAGACCAGTAGGGATGATGAGAAGAGGTATTGGGGATTAGAAATGTCTCCAAGCACCTAGGCTGCATGGTCACTTATACCCGTTGTCCTCTACCTGCACAGCATTCAGACACGGCCAGGAAACAATGCTTGTATCAGCAAGTTCTTAACCCTCTCACCAAATGTCCTTGCAGAATCACCCCTTGTTCTAAGCCCCAACAGGGCTGAGGGGTTTCTCCAAAAGCTATTGTTGGCTCCAATTAACTGGCCAACTTAACAGGACAGATGAAACCGAGTTGACCACCCAGACATCCATGACAAGTGACCAGGCCCAAAACTCCCGGGTCTCCTCAGACCCACCGCTGTCCAGCCTCCAGGGCAAAGAACCCCAAACAGTGTGAAGCAGATGCCTCCCTCCTGGGGAGAAACGACTGTGTAAGATGTTTCACATGCAGCAGCAGTAGCCACTGCAGCAAAAAAGGCAAGTTCAAAGGTAATTGGACGAGGAGTTTTAAGCACGGCTGTTCCCGTAGCAAACTGTTTCATGAATACCCATCGGGATCTGTCCATATGGACAGCAGAAGGGTTCCTGCTGTTCTTTTGCTAATAAAAACTGTTGTGATTACATTTCCAATCCTCTTGGAATGGGGCCTCCGTGGGGCCGCAGCGTGATGTGCTGAGAATTTGTCTTCCGAATGATGGGCAGCACTGTTCCCTGCCACAGAGGGCTGCAGAGATTCGCGCCCACTGCGTGCAAAGGGAGGGTCCTTAGGGCAGCGTGGGGCTGAAGAAGTGTGTGAGTATATCTGTGACTGTGTAGTCTCAAACACCGTGCACACGCACAGGAAAATCTTAATTAATGGAACAACCTTCTATAAGTGGTTCCAGCTACTGGCATTTTCCGGTTAATTAGAGGTTAACCTGGAATCGCTTTTTTATTTCAACCTCCTTATTGAAGTGCATTAGTTAAATTTCACCCTTACCATCATGCCTGAGCTCTGGCTGTTGTCTCTGGTAGGAACAGCCTCTCCTGAAGTCTCTATCAAAATCGTACCCCATCCTCCCTGTCCTGAGTCAACTAAAATGCTGTTTTCCCTGTGAGGCTTCGCTGACTTCTCGCCCTAAGTGGGAAAAATTTCCCTTCCGAACTTTCTTAGTCCTCTGGGGGATCCCCATACAGTGCTTACCGCTGTCTTACTGGGTCACAGAGTTCTGAGTTCTTGTCTTTTCTCCCTTAGGAAGTTCCTTGGTTCTTCAAGGTCATTATCAGTACTTTGCCCCTGAAGCCCAGGTGCCTGGGACACAGTAGGCACACAATAATTGCTCATTAAATAAATGAATTAATACAACCTAAAGGTTTAGGAGCCTGGGTTTGAGAAAAATTCAAGACTTTCAAAATACTAAAAATTTAATAGTTTTAAAAAAAAGATTCCTACTTTTCCTTACTTTCTTCATTCTTATAAAATGATTAAACATTATGAAAAAGCTCAATTAATTGGGTATGTGTTGATCAAGAATGCATTGTCTGTAAATCCAGACACTTGGTGCACACATACCCACAAGGCACACCAAAATATGAATACACACCTAAGTATATGTGTACACAAAAATATACATGGCATTATTATTTTTTTAAATATTCAATATACAAAAATTCTAGCTTGCAAAAAAGAGAAAGCCATTATTCATCTTCTTAAAAAGTTCTTATTTCACTTAAGGACTCATCCCCATTCCCCTTTCAGAGCTGGCTCTCCTGCTACATTTGAGTGTTTGTTTATTGACATTAATTGCTTGACTACAGGGTGAATTTCACTTAAGGATAATAAAACTGATGATGAAGCACCACTGAGAGAATTGAGCAAAGCCAATGGGCAAATGAAATTCTCTTTATGAAAAAAACACTCACTTACGTACTTGTTAAGACCAAGGTTATAAAGTCTAGCTATGCCACGAAACCAGCCACATGACCTTAAGTTTGTTACTTAACCTCTCTGAGCCTCAGTTTCCCTGTGTGTTGAGAGAATCAAGAAGATTGGTAAGGTAACTGATATTCAGCATAGGAACTGCTCCCCAGAACACAATATAAATGGAACTTGAACAAAAATATTTGCCAGCATCTAGGAAACATTAGTATCCTCCCATGCCATTACCATCAACTTTTGCAGGTATCTAATGTTCACTTTGCAGTGGAAACCACCCCAAAATCTCTGTGACTAAATGCAACAAAGGTTTGTTTCTTGCTTCCGGAGCCAGCTTGAGGCTGAGGTGGGCTCTGCTCCACATAGTCACTCAGGGATCCTGGCTGGCAGACTCTTCCACCTAAAATGCTCAGCCTCTTCTATCACTGCAGCAGGGGAAGAGAAGTTGCAGGATATCACACCAGCTCTTCCATACTGCACCCCAGAAGTGACTCACTTTGCTTCTACTCACAGAAGCAGAAGAAATCACACGGTTCTGGGAGAGCAGATGGACTCTCAGTGATGTGATCACCACTGTCTCTGCCATATCCTAGGCCACTCCTACCTCCCTTCTAGAGTCAGCTAAGTTACTCCCTCATCTACATAAAGTAAAGCCAGAATAAACTCCATAAGGTTATCCTCCATAAGAAAACCAGCTGGGCTATTCATGCTCCCATTCACCGGGCCAAGGTTGCCAGCCCTTGCCATAAGACCAGTGAAGCCCTCCCCTATAGGACAAAAAGTCTGGTTGGATGCCAACTCAGAACTAAACCAACTCAGCCATTCCTGGGCATTCACTACTTCTAGGCCAACCAGGTCACCCTGCTACAAAGGACTACTCCAGTCAGACCCCTGCTTCAGGCACCTGCTATCCTTGCCAGCTCCCTGCCGCTGTCCACTGGGAGGACCTGTGCCTCCCGGCACCCACTGGCCATCCCTGCCTCAGATCATAGGCTCCCAAGGCCCCCTCCTCTCTAGTCTCCAGGCCCCTGCCTACAGTTCTGATGGCAAAAAGGGAAGGTGACCAACTTCTCTACCAAAAAAGCAGAGAAGTTTCCCCTTCTGCAGGCAAAGAGTGGCTTTAACCATGAGACAGGGAAGATGTGGACTGGTGCCCACCCTTTTCTGATGCTCCCAGGTGAGTCATATCGACTCTGAATGGATAAGAGAATGAGCAAATAAATGAATGTCACAGGATATTCCTAATTAACATCCATTTGTTTATTTTTTGTGTGATGTCAGCTTATGTCACACATCAACTGATCTTTGTTCCTGCTAGAGAATCAGTCAAGATTGCTGAGTAAAGAATAAGAATATGGGCCAGGCATGGTGGCTCACGCCCGTAATCCCAGCACTTTGGGAGGACAAGGCAGGTGGATCACAAAGTCAGGAGACTGAGACCATCCTGGCAAACATGGTGAAATCCCGCCTATACTAAAAACACAAAAATTAGCCAGGCGTGGTGGCATGCGCCTTTATCCCAGCTACTCGGGAGGCTGAGGCAAGAGAATAGCTTGAACCACAGAGTGGGAAGTTGCAGTGAGCGAGACCATGCCACTGGACTCTAGCCTGGCGACAGAGCAAGACTCCGTCTCAAAAAAAAAAAAAAAAAAAAAAATGTGTGGCTAATTTTTTAGCATTCATAATGCACTGCGCATAATATACATGGTCTTCATTTGCATTAGCTCTTCTGATCCTCACACCACAGCCTCATGAAATAGGATTATGATTATTCCCGCATTACAGGTGAGCAAACTGAGGCCTAGAGTTGGTTATGAGAATAGCCTAGGTCATCCAGCCAGAAAATGGCAGCACCAGGCTATGAGCTCAAGGATCTGTCCAATCTCAAACCCTATGTGGGATCTGGGAACCATCTAGTTACAGCACTTGGTTGGAATTCAATTCAGTCAGAACTTAAGCACCTGCTACATGCTCATGAGGTCTTGACAAGATGACCTAGGGAATATGAGAGGAGTTTGTGAGCAGTAGAGGAGGTATGACGTGCACATAGGAGCTATGACAAACCATACTCCACCCCCATGGCATTCTGCATTGTATCATGAAATGACCCATGAGTTCACATTCATCTAAAAGAATCAGAAAGGGCTTCCCAGAGAAGATGGCATTTGAGCCAACTGCAGAGTCTCAAAAAAGAAGGATTTGTGCAGGCAGGTGGTGGGGCAGGATAGGCCAGGGACTTAGAGATTGCACAATTACTACAACAATGACAAGTTAACTGAGAGAACCCTGACTTTGGAATCCCACAGCCTAAGTTCATGACCTCAGTCACTCACACAGTGCCTTTAGGCACGTCCCTGCATTTCTTGGAGTCTCAGTTTCCTCATCCAGAACACAGGGATAGTGATCATGATGCCACACTCCAGACCCATCGGGAGGATGCAATAGGAGATGGTTGTAAAAGCACTGGGTAAACAGGAAAGGCTGAACAAATGTGGATCATCATGGTTGCTATGGCTACACAGAGGGCACCGAAGGGAGCCACACTCCCAGCCGTGAGCATCACGATGAGGCAGAAACCACTGGTGTTACAAAGGAGGCAGGTTGTACCCCGCCTGCGCCTTCATCACAGAGAACTTGAGACAGAGGCTCCGAGGAAGGGGGCCCCATTGCTCCTGGGGACACCCACAAATATAAAACACAGCTTAGGCAAACCTGAGGTGTTCTTTCTGAACACCAGGACTAAATCCCAGTGACATGGGAGGGATAGTGGGACGCAGCTGTGTCTCCTAAATATAGCCTGACTTCAGCTCCCCATGGAGCCTCGGAGCCTGAGCCATCTTCCAGGGCTGGCTCTAAAAATAAAACTGCAAACAGCCCTTACACTCCCCTCACCTGTTCAGGGCCCATAGGCTGACAGTGTGCACCTGAGGGGTTAGCAGAAGAGGGTGGAAATAAGACACTGGACCATGGGCTGACTCTGTGATCCCTGGGACATTTCTGAGGATACAGGACTCTCTGGTCCTCTCTAAAAAGCAAAGCTGACGAATAAATACAACGTCACTGACTTCAGTAAGGATATTCTCTAAGGACTGCACTTAGTGTCTAGATTTGGCTAAGTGCCAGTAAGACATCTCAGTTCACCTAAAGTATCCATTACTCCCATTTTACAGATGAAGAAACTGAAGCTGCCCAGTGCAGTGACATGACTCAGCCAGGGTCACACTAATAGGAAACAGGATGTCACTGCATCTTCCTAGACCAGACCCCCTGAATGTTACGCCACACAGCCTGCCTTCACGCTCTGCTCTCACACCACTCACCACCTCCATCAGTTGCACTTGCCTCCTTCTTTGCCTCCTCATCCCACACCCCAAGCCACCCCAGTCTTCTGCAAACAGGCAAGAAAGTGATGTGGGCTGTAAGGTCCACGAGGGAAGGGATCATATGTGTTTTGTTATCTGCTATGTCCCAAACCTCTAGAAAAAATGCTAGGATGGAGACGGCACTCAATTAATATTTGTTGCATAAATAACCCCTCTCTCAAATCCCAGATCCAATCCATTATGAATCCTATAGGCTGTAGATTCAACACATATCCAGAACACTCACTAAAATGGCTCAAGTTTAAAAGACTAGGCATAGCAAGTGTTGGTGAGGATGTGGGGATTGATGCTCTCATATGCTGCTTATGGGAAGGTAAAATAATACAGTCACTCTGGAAACAGTTTGACAGTTTTCTGTCAAATTAAACACTCACCTACCATGTGATCCTGCCAGTCCACAGCTTACTATTCATACAGGAGAAAAGAAAGCATACGTCCATACAAAGACTTGTATACAAATGTTCATAGCAGTTTTACACATCGTTGCCAAAAACTAGAAACAGCCTGAATGTCCATCCACAGATGAATGGATAAACAAACTGCGGTGCATCCACATATTGGAATTCTACCCAGTGCTAAAAAGGAATGAACCACTGATGCGTGCAACCACATGAATGAATCGTGAAATAATTAGACTAAGTGAAAGCAGTGAAAGAAAAAAAAGAGTACCTAGTGTATGATTCCATCAGTGCAAAATTCTTAAAAAAAAAAAAGGCAAACTCCCCTACAGTGATAGACAGAAGATTAGTGGCTGCCTGGGACTCGGAGGACGGTGAAAGGCAGGGTGCAAGGTACGATGAGAATGAGCAGGAGAGAGGGTCACAAAGGGCACAGGAAACTTTTGGGGGTTATGGAAATGTTCATTATCTTCATTACTGTGATGATTACATGGATCTATACGTGCACATGTTAAAAGTTATCAAATTGTACACTTTATATGCAGCTTATTTATTATATGTCAATTATATCTCAATAAAGTCATTTAAAAAAATATATTCAGGCTGAGTAAAGTGGCTCCTACCTGTAATCCCAGCACTTTGGGAGGCCTGGGTGGGAAGACGGCTTGAGTTCAGAAGTTCAAGACCAGCCTGGGCAACATAGCAAGACCTTGTCTCTACTAAAAATTTAAAAAAAAAAAAAATGAGCTGGGTGTGGTGGTGCACGCCTGTAGTCCCAGCTACTTGGGAGGCTGTGGTGGGATGATCGCTTGAGCCTGGGAGATAAAGGCTGCAGAGACCTATGATCACACCACTTCACTCTAGCCTGGGCAAGAGAATGAGACCCCCTCTATGTGTGTGGCCAGGGGGAGTGTATGGGTGTGTGTGTTGAAAACCAACTATTTCTCACCACCCCCATGGCAAGCTACCCTGGTCCAAGAACTACTACCACCTGGATGCCTCACTTTGCAGGCCCCAGCCCTACTGAAATTGCTGCTGCTAGCAGAATATGCCACTCTCTCTGCAGTGGATGCTTACCGGGTCCACCCACTCCCAGATGATAACAATTCACAGCTGCTCCTTCTCCAGAAAATTACTCTGAGCTGACAGAAGTTACCTTGCCAGGGAGGTTATATTCCCACCCTACGGATGGACACCCACAACCCCTGACTGATAGAGGGGTACAAAAGTCTGGCCCCCTTGCTTCAAGAGCAGATGACGTTGCAGAATGGTTCATACTCCACAGCCCCCCACCATGGATCAGGCCAAGCCTGGACTCTGCCTTGCTCAGCTCCTTCCCCTTCCCTATCCTAATTTACTTCCTCCTCTCCAGGTTTTTTTCTGAAGAGCACTCTCTCAATAAATCATGGGAGCCTGAACCCCTTCTCAAGCTCAGGGAACCCAACCCAAGGCAGTTGGTGCCAGAAGTGGACTTAAGAAGCAGATCCAAGGATGGGATTCCGGGATGGGCCACTCACAGGCCTGGTGGCAGGTGGAGAACTGGGCGTCCAGAGCAGGGGGCAGCTGTGTGGCTGCTGAGACTTTCACCTGTGCTGGCAGGGATGGGGCACAGGTGGGAAGTACACAGACTCATGTGGTACCTCAGAAGTTTGAGAGACAATGGAGAAAGAGTCAGTAGAAGGATCGTCAACGGGGGTAGCTGTTGCTGAATACAGATGCTTTGAAGAGAGAAAATGACAAGCTCAGGACAATCAGGCATCGGTGTAAAGCAATTGTGAGAGGCAGAGAGCTTCTTCAACAGCATTTAAAGGGAACCTGATCTCTTGCAATTGGACGGCAGACCTAGGTGAGGTCTGGACACAGGATATAATTGTCAGAGTAACAGAACTTCAGAGAAAGTTGCCTTCTGCTCCTGACAATTCTCATACACTAAGTCAAAGTCCTAATGGGAAGAAGTGAGACCCTGAAGTCTGGGAGAAAGATATCTACATGGGATACACTTGAACTCTTCAATCTCAAATCCTCCTGGACTCCCTGGGCCTGCAAAAAATGCTCACCCCTCATTGTTGGAAGAATCCTCCCCTGCCCCCTGCCTTGATTTAAGTTTGCATAGAAGCCTCAATGAGGCAAGTTCCTTAGAGCACAATGCTAGCCCTCTTCACGAGGTATCCCTGCCTCCCTTCCTGACCACCAGAGCCATAACCACGACCAAATCACAGCCTGGTTTCACTGGGCAAGCGCTTGACCTACTAAGGGAAGAGAGGGATTATGCAGCAAAGGAACTATAAGACCTGGCTAATAGGAAACGGCAGAAACCGGGAGAGTGTATACGGAAGTGGATGCTGAAGGTGTCGAGTCAAGAGGAGAAATTGAATATAAAGCTGGATAAGAAAAATTTTGTTGATATAGGGGCACACCTCTTATCACAGGATTTAACACCCTGGCAATGACTCCAGGAGATGATTCTAATACGTTGCTGGGATGGCTTCTGGAAGCTGCTACACAGACTGTGAGAGGAGTCCAGAGACTCTTATATTATTATATAATGCCATATGGCCCTCAAAATCTAAAATATTTACTTTCTGGCTTTTTACAGAAAAAGTTTGCTGACCCCTGATATATGGTGTTGGTTAATAACAACATGATGTTGCCATGATTCAACAAGAGTATTGCTTAATCTATAGAATCAAAAGAGATGAAGATTCAATGCAGTCCCTATCATAGTCCCAATGGCCTTTTTTACAGAAACGGAAAAGCCAATCCTCTAATTCTTGTGGAATTACAAGCAGTTTAAAGTAATCAAAACAATCTTGAAAAAGAAGAACATATATTCAAAACATCCTAGTCACATGACTATAAATTCAAAGTGGAATCACCAAGTAGTTTGCACTACATTTCTAATATGAGTGTAGGTGGGTATCAAAACAAGACAAATGCTGTTCAGGGGAAAAAATTGGCAAACTTAAGGTTAAACAAAAATAAAATTGCTTTACATGTAAAAAAAAAAAGAAAAGAAAAAGAAAAAGAAGAACAAAGTTGGAGGACTCAAACTTCCCAATTTCAAAATTTACTGCAAAGTTACAGTAATCAAAACAATGTGGTACCATCATAAAGACAGACAGATAAACCAATGGAATATAATTGAGAGTCCAAAAATAAACCCATACTTTCATAGCCCATCGATTTTCAAAAAGGGTGCTAAGACCATTCAATGAGGAAAGGGCAGTCCCTTCAGTAAAGGACGCTGGAACAACTAGATATCCACATGCAAAAGAATGAAGTTGGACCCCTGCCTCACACAATGTATAAAAATTAGTTCAAATGAATTAACTGCTTAAATATAAGGCAAAAAAATTGTAAAATTCCCCTGAGGTAAATCTTTATACCCTTGAATCAGTAATAGATTCTTAGATATGACAGCAAAGACAAGAGCAACAAAAGCTTTACCAAAGTTAAAATTGTTTTTGCAACCAAGGACATCATCAACAAAGTGAAAAGATGACCCACACAATGGGAAAAATATTTGCATATATCATATATCTGATAAGAGTCCAGTATCCAAAATATACATAAAGAACTCTTAGAAGTCAATAGCAGAAAAGACAACCCAATTAAAAAATGGGCAAAGTGCTTGAATCCACATTTTTCCAAAGAAAATATACAAATAGCCAACAAATACACGAAAAAGATGCTCAACATCATTAGTCATTTGGGATATGCAAATTAAAACCACAGTGAGGTACCACTTCACACCCACCAGGAGGACTATAATAAAAAAACAAGTGTTGGCAAGGATGTGGAGAAGTTGCAACTCTTGTACATCGTTAGTGAGAATGCAAAATGGCTCAACCACTGTAGAAAATAGTTTGGCAATTTCCGAAAAAGTTAAACATAGTATTGCCATATGACCCTACAATTCCACTCCTAGATATATACCCAAAATAATTGAAAACAGGTACCAAAAAGTGTAGGTACATGTATGTTCGTAATAGCACTACTCACGGCAGCCAAAAGTGAAAACAGACCAAATGTCCATCAATGAATGAATAGATAAACTGGGATGTATAGATATAGATGTACAAATATCAAGATATATACACACACAATGAAATATTATTCAGCTATAAAAAGGAATGAAGTACTGATACAGGCTACAACATGGATAAAACCTTAAAACATTATGCTAAGTGAAAGACAGACAGACATAAAAGGTCATATCTTTTATGATTCCATTTATGTAAAATATCTACAATAGATAAATCCAGAGAGACAAAATGAAGATTGGCAGTTGCTATGGGCTGAAGTGGGGAGAAAAACTGCTTAATGGATGAGAGGTTTTACTCTGGAATGATGGAAGTGTTTTGGAATTAGTGATGATAGTCATACAACGTTGTGAATGTACTAAATGCCACTGAATTGTTCACATTAAAATGCTTAATTTAATGTTACTTGAATTTTACCTTAATAAATTATCAAAGGAGAGATGGAGAATGGATGAGCTAGAGACTGGGATTAGAACACTAGCCAATTATGGCCCTTGCAGGGCCCAGAGTACATGCCATCTTCCCAGTGGATAAGGAGTGCACTGGTGAGGGGACAGTGGCACTGCCAATAGACTCAGTACTGCCTGTCCTCAGTAGGCTTGGACAGAGTTGGAAATGTTGCTACAGAACTGGGATCCCTAGTGGCAATGAGGGTGCTAAACTTACAATGTAGCCGAGACATGGTGGTGGCACTTGACTTTCAAAAGCAAAGTCAGTGGATTTACCATGTGTGCTTCTAAATTGGAATGGCAGCCAAGAAAGTAGGGCCCTGACCTGCAGACATCTATGGCAGGTATCAGCAAACCACAGCCCTGCAGGTCTAATTCTGTTCACAATCTGTTTTTATAAATAAATTTTTATTGAACACAGTCATGCCCATTTGTTGCATATTATCTATGGCCGCTTTTGTACTACAATGACAGAGTTGAGTAATTGCAAAAGTGATTCTATGACCTGCAAAGCCTAAAATATTTACTATCTGGCCCTTTACAGAAGTTGCTTGCTAACCTCTAATTGATGAAAATAGCTAATAAAATGACATTCTCAGTTTCCAACCAGGGTATCATTTAATATATAGAATCAAAAGAGTTCAAGAATGGATAAGCAGGAGACTGAGATTAGAAACCCCATTGGAAAGTCATGGTCCCATGTCCAGTTTCCAGATCTAAACCACCTCTCACATCCTGAACCCATCAACTGAAAAGGAGACTAGGTCCCCATAAGAAAGACCTCTGCGATGCCACAGTAAATACATATACTAGTTATTTCCAATTGGATCTATGGCCATTAACTGAAGAGAAAGGGTAATTACAATGGGGAAATGGAAAATCCACACCTTCTGAGGGATGTTAGATACAGGATCTAAACTGGTACTGAGACACTGAGACCCAAAACCCCATCATGGTTCCTCCATGGTAGTAGAGGCATATGGGGTCAGGTAAAAAATGGAGTCCTGGCCCAAGAACTGCAAGATCATTTCCAGTTCCAGAATATATGATTGCAACATATATACTTACCAGTTGGCAGAACATCACCATAGTTTCTTGGCCAGTAGATTAGGAGCTCCTGTACTACAAAAGGTCAAATGGAAGCCTTTGAAGATGCCCCTATCCCTAGGCCAAGAGGGTAAACCAAAAACATTATCACTTCTTAGGGGAATGGCAGAGATTAGCGTCACCTCAAAGACAAAAAATGCAGAGGAAGCCGAGCATGGTGGCTCACGCCTGTAATCCCAACACTTTGGGAGGCGGATTACCTGAGGTCAGGAGTTCGAGACCAGTGGGGCCAATATGGTGAAACCCCATCTCTACTAAAAATATGAAAATTACCCAGGCATAGTGGCACACGCCTGTAATCCCAGCTACTCAGGAGGCTGAGGCGGGAGAATAATTTGAACCCAGGAGGCAGGGGTTGCAGTGAGCCAAGATCACACCACTGCACTCCAGCCTGGGCAACAGAGCAAGACCCTGTCTCAAAAACAAAAACAAAAAAATGCAGAGGAGATGGTCCAGATCGTATGTCCCACTTAATACACTAGCTTGGCCCCTGTCATGGCAGATGACAGTGAACTACGACAAACTTAACCAATTAGTAACCCACGTACAGCTTCTGAGCTGGATGTGGGAATTACCCAGAGCAACTTAACATAGTTGGAGGTAAGTGGTATGCAGCTATTGATCTGGCAAATGCTTTCTTTTCCATGTCCAGCAGAAGGAAATATCTAAAACAGTTCACATTCATACCCATAGGATGAACAGCAGTATTCACTCAGTGCTGCCCTGGGGGTCTGTTAATTCTCCTTGATTCTGTCATAATATATCCAGAAGGGCTTGGGCCATCTGGACATTCCACAGAGCATCACAAAGGTCATGCTGATGGCACCCCTGATGACATCACATAAATCAGGCCTTTCTGAGTAAGACGTAACAAGTGAGACACAAGTACTCACAAAGGCAGGAGGTCAATCCTACAAAGAGCCAGAAACCTGCCAGTTATTGTTTTTAGAGGTCTCAAGGTCTTGGGGATGCTGAGAATCCCCCAACCAAAATAAAGAACAAGTTAGTGTGCCCACCTTCTACCACTAAGAAAGAAGCACAATACATCAGAGGTAGCATATTTCACACTTGGGAATATTGCTCCAACCTGTTTGCCCAGTGTTTCAAGAGGCTCCTAGTTTTGAGTGAGGCCCAGAGTAAGAAAGTACTAGGCAACAGATTCAGTTGCCTCGTACTGCAACTGCTGTGATTCAAGCAGCATTTCTACTTGGACCATGTATTAGTTCAATCTCACGCTGCTCTAAAGAACTGCCTGAGACTGGGTAATTTATAAAGAAAAGGTATTTAATTGACTCAGAGTTCTGCAAGGCTGGGGAAGCCTCAGGAAACTTACACTCATGGTGGAAAGGGAAGCAGACACGTCTTACAGGGCAGCAGGTGAGAGAGTCAAGGAAGAACTTCCAAACACTTAGAAAACCATCATGTTGTGAGACCTAACGCACTATCATGAGAACAGCATGGGCGAAACTGCCCCCATGATCCAATCACCTCCTTCCGTTGTTGCTTGGGGATTACAGGTCTCTCCCTTGAAGCATGAGGATTACAATTTAAGATGAGATTTGGGTGGGGACACAGAGCCAAATTCTATCAGGCCATATGACCCAGTAGACTCCATAGTATCAGAGGTATTTGTGGTAGAAAAAAAAAACATCATGTAGAATTTCTGCAAGTCCTAACAGCAGAGTCACAGGTGGACCTATAGGATTCTAGAACAAAACCATGCCATCTGCCGCAGAGATGTATACACAGTTTCAAAAACAGCTTCTAGCATGCTGCTGGAAAAGACTCTGGTAGAGACAAGAGTATTTGATCATGGGACTCCAGGTAACCATGAGACCAGAACTGCCCCTCATTCAGAATTCAGCCCCACTGCTAAGTCGAAAAGCCAACAATACATCGAACATAGAAGTGGAAGATCTAAGATCAAGTTCAGACAAATGCAGAGGGAAGAAGTAACTGAACAAACAGGTGGCTCATACTCTATGTCACCAAACACATTTGTGTCAATGTCTTCCTCAGCTCACATATGGTACCATGGAGGGTCCCCACGACCAGCCAATGGAGAAAGGAAAAGTTCAAGTTTTGATCCTAGATGTCGGCACAAGCTGAAAATGGAAATTGCTGCACTCCAGCCCCACTCAGGGGGGCTCTGAAAGACAGACAATGCACCTAGTCACCTGAAAGACAGTAGGGAGGGGAAATTCTTGAAATGGGAAGAGCTTCAGACAATGTACCTGGTCACCTGGTCATCCACTTTGTGCAGAGAGAAAAGTGGCCTGAGGTAGGAATATACATAGACTAGTGGGAAGTGGCAAATGGTATAGCCTGTAAGTCAAGAGTCTGAAATGAACAAGGCTGGAGATCAGGAACAAGGAAGTCTTAGGTAGAGGTATGTGAATGGGCCATGGGAATGGACACATATGTCTCTGTATTGTATGTGAACACACACCAGAGAGCATCCACTGTGAAAGACTAGACAAGATGACTTAGCCAGGCAATATTAGCCAGTCTCAGTTCTTGGCCACTGTTGTCTTGCACAATGAGCCCATAAACAAAATAATCATGATGGCAGAGATTGAGTTATGCAAAAACTCAATAGCATAGACTTCTCAACAAGATTGATCTAGCTACTACCACTGCTTCTTGGGTTAGCAAATCAGTAGGCACAGGAAGGGTTGCCACAGTGTCAAGGGTTGTTGGCCCTGAACATCATAAGGAAGTGTGGCTTGCTGCCACATGAGACCATGGAGAAATGTGTTCGGAATTCAAGTGATCCACATCCACTGGATTGTCCCTTGGTACTCCTGTGCCCAATGTTATCTATACATAACCAACCATGACCTAGTAACCAGGTGCACAGGCCCCTTAGAGGTGATTGACTGGGTCACCCCACTAGGCAAGCCACCCAGCCCAGCAGAAGTGCTAGCCAAGTATATGAAAAATCTAAAGTAGGTAGTAGAGGAAGACGATATTGATGATCAATATTGGCCTTGAGAGCAACTACAGCAATAGATATAGTTCACCCCACTAATTCTCCTCTTGTAGGTTTCCTCAGAAGTGCAACCAGAGAATTCTAGAGAAGCTGAGACCAGGTGGAGTGAACTGAATATGAGAATCAAAAGAACCTGAGAGGTGCACGTGGCGGGTTGTGCTACATGTTGTTGGTGCCTTGCAGAGATCCTCTTTTACAAGCAGGGCACCCATCTTCCAACCGCTGTGAGTGTTGGTTACTAATAGCTCGCAGCTGCCCCCTTTCTCCAGCAGCTCTTCCTTAGTTGATGGGCAGTGTTGCTTTGCTCAGAGGTTATACAACTCTTCCCAGAGAATACAGTCCACAGGCAGTGCCTGATTGACATAGAAGTATAAAAGGTTACTCCTCTTCCCAATGGATAAGAGAGGGCTGCAGTCTGAGTTACAATTCAGGGCTCCATTATCCTCATGGATCAGACCTAGGCAAGACTTCACATTGACTTTTCCTCCTTCACTATCCTGTTTTACTCCTTTCATTAAAGGCTTTTCCTAATAGCACTCCCTCCATGATTCACGTGCATCCAAATACCTACCTCAGCCTCTGCTCTAGGAAACAGGACCAAGACTTTCTTTTGGCTGTGTCTTATGCATCATTGAAGCCTCACCACCTAGTATCATGATGCCTAGCACACAAATAAATCAATGCATGTCTGCATGCATGAATTAATCAATGAAATAATGAAACTCAGATGGGGAAACTCAGATGTCAAAGGTTTGCCCGAGGTCATCCACATCATAAGTAGCCAAGCCTTAAACTTGCACCTTTTGGAGACAGCCCCTGGTATAGTAATGCCTACATGAATGAATGAATTGCAAAAGGAATTTGTGCTTAAACAAAGGTTGTCCTTTAGAAAGACTCATTCTAGGCCCCTATGATTGACCAACTAATACAAATGACTCAAAGTCTTGAAAGCTTTAAAAGGGGTATGGAAACCTATATTTTTCAAACCCTTCTATGTGCCAGGGAAATAACTTTATTTCAACTTACTTGTAACTACTTTGGGTAGATTTTCTTAGCATCCCCATTTTTCAGATGTCCAGTAAAGCAGGGATTTCAAACTCAGATGTCCATAAGAATCAGGTTGGTATGAGGTGAGCAAAGAGGCCCAGTTAGAAGGCATCTGGGAATGGTGGGGACAATGACAAACCAGAGAGTGCTTGTCCCATCAAAATGGAGCAGCCTCTGCTCAGCTCTAGACGAACGATGAGCAAATCACTCCTGATTATTCAAAGGAACTGGAAATCGTGATTTTTATGTGCAGTCTGCTAATTTGTAACTGTTAGTTACTAATTAGAGAAATTACAAAACACTGTGGAGCCATATCTGACCCGTGGACCACTGATTTTCAGCCTCAGTAGTCAATGATTTAAGCATTAAGAGACTTTAGAATAAAAGGCCTTAAGGGTCCTTAACATCAAATATTCTGTCCTTCTGTGTCTTCAAAGCACCTTCACTGCTATGACCCCAGATCTGTACAGAGAGGCTGTCTCCTCTCCTTTCCCAGGTAGGACGCCCCTTTCCCATAATTTTTGCCCATAAGCCTAGAGACATCCTAGTGCTTCCAGGATCTAGTTTCACCTCCTCTAGGGGAGGGAGGAGTAAGCATTCTAGGCCAGAGAAAAGAGATGTCTAACCCCTGACATCGTCATCGTTCCTTGTGCCTTTTGAGGAATTTCCACATGCCCTGACCTCTTCTGTCCCTCAGCGTGGCCAAGTGGGTGTTACGACCTTCCCGTCAGGTGCAGAAGCTGAGGCTCAGGTAAGTTTGATGACTCATCTAAGGTAAGACTACAATGTTGCTGAGACTAGACCTGAGTTTCCTGAGGTTTCATCTAGCGCTTTTGTCACAAAGCCACACCATCCATGATAACAGCTTCCCCAGAACAGAGCTGGAGCAGCCACACTCAGCCTTAAGCCCAGGGAAGTCCAGCTGTCATCATCATGCACCCCAGAGCCAAAGATGGCTCTAAGGGCCCTACTGCCCTCATGTTAGGTCCTTTGGGGACACCCCACATACACACACACAAACACACACACACACACACAAATGGAACACTAGATTGCTGACTTTCATCATGGCCCTGCTATCTCTCCCCAGTCCCCAGCTGGTAGTGAGAGGTTCATCTGCTTACTGAAACCCTGGGCATTGAAATGGCCAAGGAGGACTTCGTAACCACTGACTGCTGCTGTTGCTAAGAAACGGGTCCTTTAAATTCAATTTACAAAAAAAGATAGAGCGAGCGAGCAAGTGAGCGAGAGCAAGGAAGAGATGTTTGAACATCTGGTTATCTTTCCAGCTGTCTCCGGTGACTATGGAAATGAGATAAGGACATTCCAAGATGGATGCTGCCCCTCTTCAAGCCAACTTTCCTCTAGGCTAATATTTTAGATCAACACTGGGTTTGCTGGGGTGGGGGCATAAGAGCCTCCTTTCAGGAAACTCAGTAGGTTGAACAAATTCTGGTCACATTCCCCCTTCAGGGCGGATGCAGGATCCCCCCCAAAAGTGAGCTCCCTGGTCCTTCTGTTTGGTGCCCCCACCGCTTCCACTGTCAGAATAAATCATTCCGCGTATTTGTATAATCCTCTTCAGCTTACTCAGGATATTCACACATGTTACATTAGCTCTTATGGAGTCAATATTATTTTCTGCAGATCACAGATGAGGAGGGGGAGGAGTATGGTGGTTGGAAAACACATTTATCAGGAGTGGATGGGACATGAGTCCTAATTCCTGCTCTGCCAAGAATGGGTTCAGCTACTCCCTTCCCTCTTTGGGCCTCAGATAACTCAGCTATAAACTGCAAGGTAGGGTTAGATCATGATTTCCCACAGTGTGGACCACAGAATAATGCTCCCTGGGAGGTTACAAGGTGCTTGCTGAAAAAAAAATTCTCTGGTCATGCAAGTTGGGAAACACTGTGTTAAAGTCAAATAGGTCTTCTCGTGCCATGAACTGAATGTTTGTGTCTCCCGCCTAAAATAACGTATGTTGAAACTCTGGTCCCCAGTGTAATGGTATTTAGAGATGGGGCCTTTGGAAGATAATTAGGCCACTAATGCCCTCAAGACGGCATTAGTGCCCTCATAACAAGAGACAGGAGAGACCCTGCTTTTACTCTTTCTCTACTCTCCGCCATGTGAGGACATGGCAAGAAAACAGTTGTCTGCAAACCGGGAAGAGAGCCGGTTACCAGAACTTGCCTGACCATGCTGGCATCCTGATCTTGGACTCCCCAGCCTCCAGAACTGTGAGAAATAAATATCTGTTGTTTAAGCCACCCAGTCTATGGTATTCTGTCACAGCAGCCTGAACTGATTGAGATAACCTTACTATAAGATTACCCAAAGCCTTTAATGCTTTAATGTGTTGTAGGAATCTCCAAGAGCAACTATCTTGGCTTGGGTTCCCCCCAAAACAGACTATAATGCAAGGAATTTAGTGTAAGCAGTTTGTTTGGAACATGATCTCAGGAAACTTTGGTAGAAAAATGAAGAAGAGACAGGAAAGAGAAAGCAGTCATAAAGGATGAGTACCAAGTAAGTTATCTCTGTGAAGAACTGGAACTTAATCCCACCAGGGATCTCCAGGCAGTGGTGGGGAGCATGTGCCTCAGAGTTAGTCCACCCTAGGAGAGAGGGAGCTGGGGTATTTATACACCATTGCCAGCCAGTCATTGCTTGAGGGCTGTTCCGTCAGGAGGTGAGAGGGGTGTCATTAATTGTCTAGCACTTCCCCTTGTTTCTGAAGCCTAAGCAGAAATCCCTCAGGCAAAGACACAGATACTGACAGTTGAAAATCTAGCCCAGTCCACCATCATGGCAGGGAAGGAGATATAGGCAAGACCCTAATAGCAGCTGCTATAGGAAGATGGAGTTGCAGTTTCCAAGGATTATTAGGGGAAAAGCTCCCAGAAATCATGTTCCATGGAAGAGTCCATGGAAAGCCGAAGCTAGGAGCTCTCCAACGGCTAGACAACTCTAGAAGTCTGAGGCAATAACCTTATAATGACCAGAGAGTCACTTCTACTCACCATCTGCTGAAAGCTTGGTAGACGGATCCCAACAGACATAGGACAAGTTTGCCTCTGGCCTGCTCCAGTTCATCTTTCAGAACATTCCACCCTAGTTCTGAGACCCTGGTCACTGATCCCAGTTTGAACCATTCTAGCCTGACCTCACACCCATATCATAAATTCCTGCTAGGGCAGGTTTATGGTATTCCTGCTCAGGGGTTCACTATGCCTCCCAGGTTTCTTGGGTCGACCAAACACTGGGAAATGATTTTCTACTCACTTCTCTCCTTCCAGCAGTCAGTAGGAACTGAAGCCTTATTTCTGAAAACTAACTAATCATACTAATATTAAGAGAAGTGGTAGCAGGGTGGTTAAGAGTATAGGTGCCTGGGGTCAAATTGTAACTCCACCATTCACTACCTGTGTGGCCTTCAGCAAGTTAGTTAACCTCTCTGTGCCCCGGGCTTCTATAAAATAGAGATGATGATAATACTTTCCTTATAGGGTTATTATTAAAATGCATTACTTATTATTCAAATGTAAAGCACAGTGCTTGGGACAGTAAGTTCTCAATAATGATGTCATAACCCTATGACAGCAATTAATGTTTAGTGAGGTCTTACCACATTCCAGGCACTGTGCTATGCATTTAAATGCTTAGATCATTTAATCCCAGCTACCTACCCTACCTACCTATCTATGCTATTGCTCTAATTTTATTGATGTACACCTGATGTTCAGAGTAGCCTCATCACAGGCCCAATGTCACCATGTGGGTAAACAACCGGAAAAAAAATCCTTTAGGTCACCAGAAATTGTTGTCTAATGGTGGAATCTCAGGCATCATGAAACAAGGTTTGGTGTTGCTTAGAGGCTACTTGAGTTTGCCTTCCAGCTGATCTCACCATAGCTGATCTTTTCTTTTCCCTCATCCCAGAAATCACGGTTTTTCATGGGACCCAAGATAAATACCTGATCCCATTTGGAAGTGGAAGCTTTCCACCTCTATCCTCTCTGCCTTTCAAAGCCTGACCTGTGACATAAGGCCCTCTTCTTCCATGAAGCCATCTATGATTCTTTCTACACCCAACTGCAAAGAAGTCTCCCTTCCCCCGAACCCCCACTAGAGTACTACCCTCATGTGACACTCCTTTGGCATGTTGACCTTCTGACACCTTCATGTGGCTCTCTTCTCACATTTGATCTCATGAGCAGATGAGTTTGCTGCATAAGGCAGAGGCATTGCCTTAAACCCCAAGCTACAGTGCCAAACCCAGCTGCCATCTGTCACCGTTGGTCAATAGAGTCAAGCATCCTAACACTGAGAGGGTCCTGAAAGCCATCAGGCACCTCCCCACACACTCTCTCCCTGAATTTTATAGGAATAAAACCCAAGGTCCAGAGAGGCTCCAACCTGCTCAAGTCACCTAGCAGGCAATGAAGGAACCAGACTCAAATCTAGGACTCCTGACTCCCGGGCCAGCGCCCTCACTTTCAGGACCCAAAGGACTGTCTCCAGTATGGTTTATGATATTAAATCAATAGATAATATTTCTAGCTCAAACACACCCCGCTTCTCAACACCACCACCCATCAGGACCCTGAGTCCCCTTGCATCAACCTGGCCCACTTGCTCTTCCTCTCCTTCTTGTGACTTCTCTGTAATTTCAGTTCAGTGTCTGCAGGTTTATGTCCTGATGTGAGATGCTGGAATGTCAGCCATTAGTCTCCATTCTCCACACTTTCAAATGAGAGGGTTAAGATTAATGAAGCGTCTTCTCTCAATCAAGAAGTCATTTCAGGCTGTGCTTTTAAGCCCAATGAGTTGTGCAGATAAATTAATACCATTTGATCTTTGTATTTTCCACTGAAAGATTTGTTGGGCTCCTCCCTACCCCCATTCTCATCTGAGGGGCAAGCTTGCTTCCAGCTACTTCTAGTTCATCAGCCACAGAGGGTGGGACCCAGGGGAAGACATCATTTCTCAGCACTGCAGTCATGTCCTGGGTAGTTACTCATAGGAGCAATTGGGTAAGCGAGAAGTAAGTGATGTAACTTCTGGGGTCTTCCCAAACTCAACACATCCATGCCTAACAGGACATGACAGACCCTTCTCCCTAAACTGGCAGACAGAGCCTGGGGAGGCAGAGGCAGTATTAATCACGTGGACCCAAACCAGCAGTAATTGCAGAATAATAAGCCCTCCATGTGTGGTGGGAGGCACAGAACTGAGCTTTGAGCTAAGTCAGGGCAATATTCAAACTAGCTGATAACAAAGTACGGCACGAGCACCAACCGATCAGGGCAGATGCCCACCCTAAACCACATAAGGCCATAGGGCAAATCCAGGAACTATCAGCTGGAGATGGCATGTGTTCTTCCCAAGAGATGAGAAGGATTGGGGTATTGAGAGAGAGAGAATGAGTAAAGAGAGAAGAGTGGAACATGGTGGAAGTTTAGAACCCAAGTCATAGAAAGAGTTGAGATTCATTTTAAGAAAAGAAAGAAATGTCTAATCTTAAATTCAAGTTGTGTGTGTTTTTGCAATATAAATCACTTCTTCACACCCCATCAGTGAAGGCATCTATGCACACACATGCCTTGAGAAAACGGGATGTGTGTGAAGGGGAGGAGTAATAAGGGAAAGAGCTAATCTACATTAGGTTCCCCATATTTGTGGACAAAATATACATGAGGGTACCCTAAGTCATCACTAACCTGAACTAATTCAACAGAAGCTTAGAGCCAGGTAACCATGAGCCACCCAGGAATCCTCTAAACTCTTGGTGTCGCATTTGCTTTTACAAATCCATTCAAGTTTCAAGGAAGCTTGGGCTCAAGGAAATCTTCTCCAGATCTTAACAGGTAGAGTGATCCAAGGTGACATGTAGGTTACATATGCAAGACTGAAGCCACCCTCTCCACCACCAGCATCCACTCCTTCCCCCAACATGTAGCTGAATGCCATCACCAGCCAGCAGGGCCAGCATCTGGAATCATCTTTGATCTTGTGTTCTCACTGCTGGTGGCCAACACTGTCAGATGCCCTCCCAGCATCCATTCCCCACTGTTAGATCCATTCCCCACCTCTTCCCAGCTACCACAGCCCTGATTTGCTTTAGCATGGCACTGTGTCCAGCCCAAGGAAATGGATTGCAACTGGTCTGAACCAATCACAACAATCCCATTGCTCACATTCCCTGCCTTCCTTGCAGTTAGGAGAGGCCACATGACCCAGGTCTGGCCAAAAAGGCCAAAGTAAAAGTCTGCCAAAGATAAGCCTGAGCATTTAGTTGGCTTTTTGATACAAGGAACTGATAGGCCGGCACTCCCTTCCTCTTCTTCCTGCCTGAGATATAAAGGAGATGTTTGGAACCCTAATAGCTATCTTGTGAAGTCAATGACACGGTTGAAAGGACATCAGAAACATAGACTCTGACAGTACTCAGCCACTGAACTGCTGCCTACAGCCACCTGTTATCAGATGTTTGTCACATGAGAAAATGAGCCCTATGTCTGTAAGCCCCCATCAGTCAAGGCTTCTGTGTCTTACACCTGAACACATCCTAAGAGATGTGCTCCCCTTTCCTCACATCCAAATGGTCACCAAATTCATCAGCCCAACCTCCCTTTGAGTCCCTTTGAGTCCCTGCTCTCCACCTCTGCTCAGTCCAGTTCTCCACACTGACTCAGAGAAGTCTTTTTAAAATGCAGATATATGTAAAAGTGCTGCGGTGGCCCCCAATGCTTTATGAGAGGATTAAATTTAAGCTTCTTAATATGGCATTCGGGGTTCTTCGTGACATTAACCCATCTGTCTGCAAGCCTCATCTCCCATTATGCCCGCACACTCACCCACTGTGTTAGTCCATTCTCACACTGCTATAAAGAACTGTCCAAGACTAGGTAATTTATAAAGGAAAGAGGTTTAATTGACTCACAGTTCTGCATGGCTGGGGAAGCCTCAGGAAACTTACAATCATGGTGGAAGGGGAAGCAAACACATTCTTCTTCACATGATGGCAGGAAAGAGAAGTTCTAAGCAAAGAGGGAAAAGCCCCTTATAAAACCATCAGATCTCATGAGAACTCACTCATTATCACAAGAAGAGCAGCATGGTGGTAACCGCCCCATGATTCAATTACCTCCAACTGGGTCCTTCCCATGACACATGGGGATTATGGGAACTACAACTCAAGATGAGATTTGGATGGGGACACAGCCAAACCATATCATTCCACCCCGGCCCCTCCCAAATCTCATATCCTCACATTTCAAAACACAATCATGCCTTCCCAGCAGTCCCCCAAAGCCTTAACTCATTCCAGCATTAACCCAAAAGTCCAAGAACAAAGTCTCATCTGAGACAAGGCAAGTCCCTTCTGCCTACGAGCCTGTAAAACCAAAAGCAAGTTGGTTATGTCCTAGATACAATGGCGTTGGGCATTAGTATGGGCATTGGGTAAATACACTTGTTCCAAATGGGAGAAATTGGCCAAACAAAGGGGCTTTGGGCCCATGCAAGTCTGAAATCCAGTAGGGCAGTCAAATCTTAAAGCTCTGAAATCATATCCTTTGATTCCATGTCTCATATCCAGGTCACACCAATACAAGAGGTGGGCTCCCATGACCTTGGGCAGCTCTGTCCCTGTGGCTTTGCAGGGTATAGCCCCCCCTCCCAGCTGCCTTCACAAGCTGGCATTGAGTATCTGCAGCTTTTCCAGGCACATGGTGCAAGCTGTCAGTGGATCTATCATTCTGAGGTCTGGAGGATGGTAGCCCTCTTCTCACAGCTCCACTAGGCAGTGTCCCGGTGGGGGCTTTGTGTGGGGGCTCTGAGCCCACACTTCATTTCCACACACCCTAGCAGAGATTCTTCATGAGGGCTCCACCCCTGCAGAAAACTCCTGCCTGGACATCCAGGCATTTCCATACATCCTCTGAAATCTAGGTGGAAGTTCCCAAATCTCAATTCTTGACTTCTGTCCACCTGCAGACTCAACATCACGTGTCAGCCACCAAGGCTTGGGGCTTGCACCCACCAAATACTTACCAGCCACATCAAACCACTCCCCATAACCCAGATACATGAGGTTCTCTCAGGCCCCATGCCTTTGCACATGCCATTCACTACATCAAAAGCCCCTCCTGCTCTCTTGCTTTTGGGGGAATCAAAGAAGGCTTTATAGAGTAAGGGATATTTGAGCTGGACCTGAGAGGACGAATAGGAGTTTTCTGGTGTGGTGGTCTCTCCCTTGTGCTTCAATAGCAAGCTGAAGCACTGGCACAGCTCTAGAAGCATCTGTTTACACATGTCTCTTCTTCTAGAATGTGATTCCTGGCTGGAAGGGTCCCACTCCTTCCTTCTCTCCATCCTCAGCACCCAGCACATGCTCAGTCCAGAATTGTTGCTCTATCTGTCATTCCCACAGGGATAATGCAATCAACCAGAAAAGCATTAGAAGGCAAAAGCAAAGCTGATAATAAAAAAAAGGTGGATGAGAGGCCACATGCAAGATGGTGTTGATGAAGGTCATCTTTAACATAGAAAGTGGCAGAAAACAAAAATGTGAGGTGGGATAATGGCTAAAGTCTTCAAGTTCAGTGTCTCTTATTTCCTGAGTGAAGCTTGTCTATGCTCTTTTTATGGGAAGATCCCATGCCTGCTAAATGGGTCAGTGTTATCTCACAGGCAGGTTCCCATACCCACAAATACTCATGCATACCTAATAACAACAATGATCATGATGATTATGACGATAAGGGTATAGGCAGATCAGCATTTGTTTTCAAGCTGAGAAGCATCATATCTATACCTGGTGCTACCAGTTCCCAAAAGAAGCTAGTACTTGAGTTTTTGTTTATTCATTCAGCAAACAGAGCCCCTCCCATGTGCCAGGACCTATGCTGAGTGCCAGGGAGACTGAGTGGATTCAATGCAGCCCCACTGATCTCAACACGAGAAAGCAGTTGTTTCAGTCAGGAGTCACAGGAGACTGTTTTCATCCAGAACATGTCAGAGGAGCATAAAGAGGAAAGGAGGAAATGACATTTTAGCTGAGCCCAGGAGAGCTGGGATGTGGGCGGGAAGAGGAACAAGAGGGAGACCCTAGACAGAGGACACAGCACGACTGACAACCCATCTAATTTTCTGCTTTATTTGGCACTGCTTTCATGGCTTGTCAATAAATATTTTCTGTTTTAAAAAAATCAAATGGCATTTAGAGCCCGGAGTGAGCTAGAAAGGTTAGAGTGATAGATGGACCACCAAAGGGAGAGTGCAGTGGGGATGTGGACAACATTTCCAGCCAGGACTGCCTTGTCCCGGGAATTTGGACTTTATTCAATGTGAAAGCATGGAAGTTTTCTGAGCCTGGTGACAACCACACCGTCCTGGACAAAGGGGATGAGGCCAGGGGCAGGGAGCTGGCAGTTTCTTTGAGGCTGTGAGGACTGCCACCTGTTTCCAACTCGCTTCTTGCTCCCACCCATTGTTCCACGGCTCCTTCTGAGGCACCCCGCCCTCCTGTGCAGACGCTAGCATTTGGGAGGGGAGAAGGGCCAGGAAATACCATGCTCACATAAAATCATCCCTCTCCTCACTGTTTCCCTTTGCCAAAAAAAAAAAAAAAAAAAAAAAAAAGCCTTTGGTTTCTGTCCACAGTTGTGCTGCTCACACATGTTCATCCTGGTGGGGACAAAGACTCTGCGGCAAAGGCGCTGGGGCTTCTCCATAGAGACCCACACTGGCTGGGTTGGAGGGGCAGAGATGGCAACACCTGTCCACAGCAGAACATGGCAAAGTGCATCACTGCAAGTGGATCCATCTGGGAAAACTCCATACACTGTGACGTGAGACTGAGGGAGAGCAAAGCTCAGAAAACCAACCAGCAGTAGGTGAAATCCAGTCCTGAAAGAACCGGAACCCAGCCTCTGGCCATGTCCCTAGGTTGACTCACAATCCAACCGCCCCGTCTAAATGTCTGTCTTATTTGGTGCTGCTTTAATAACTTGTCAATAAATATTTTCTGTTTAAAAAAAAAATGTTTTGGCTTTCTTACAGGAAAATGTACTCTCCTTATATCAAAACAGCTAAATTTTTATGATGCAACTTTTTAACAAGCTGATAGACATCCAAAGGGGAAATATATCCTGAAATATGCAAAAACATGATGCCCCCCACCACCAAAAAAAACCCACAGCCCACAGCAGCACACTCCAAACTCCCCAGGCCCCTTCTCCAGAGCCCTGGAAACCTCCTAACCTTTGGCAGCCAGGCCGTGGAGCCCCCCTTCTCCACCCCAAATTCCCACCATCTGGCATTTTTGTCTGCAAAGCATAGGCCCTTCCACCCTGGGCTGCCTGCCCACCCTGTGGATGGAGCCCAGGCGCTGGTGAAGGGCTGCCCGGACTTTGCCTCCCTGCCGTGGAAACAAGACACACACACACACACACACACACACACACACGACACTCTGAGCCTCCCAGTCCTGCCACAGCCAGCTGGGGCAAGGCCCACCACCCTGACCAGCTCTTTCCTAACCCCATGTTCCCCATACAGCAGCCAAGGGGGGCAAATGTTAGGGAGGGAGAGAGGGAGGGAGGAAGCGCCGCAGGGGCTCCAGCAGGACTGCTGGGAGGAAGCAGGCCCTAGGGAGGGCGAGCAGGCAGGTGGCAGAGGGGCCTCATTTGCTGGACCATCTGTCAGGAGCGAAGGAAAGTCCCCCCGCTCCACAGCCCAGGCCCTCTGCCTGCACACACACACACACACACACACGCTCACACAGACCCATGCACACATACATATGCAGCCACATGCACAACATGTGCACACATCCACAGAATCCCACACACATGAAGTTTCACTCCTACACACGCATTCTCTCGTGGACACACACAAATGTGCACAGACACATATGCACACATACACAAAACCATGCGCACACATAGAAACATGCCTCCCCAGCTATACAGTCATATGCACACTCACAGTCATCCATACACCCATACACAGATATACACAACCATACACACTCATCATGCCCACGTGTAGTCAAATATGCATGTGCAACATACACACATAATCACATAGCCCCACACTCTTAAATTCTCCCTCACATGCACACACACACTCCCAAGCACATATACATAAACAAGTGTACACACACTCATGCTGGCAAATACACACTACACATGCATGCACACATGAACAAATGCACGTGAGCACATATATATCTACTCCTGCCCACACTCATATGCACTCATAGAACACACAGATATACCTAACACATATATACACACACACAATTTATAGACATATACAAGTGCTCACATACATACACAACTGTGTGCACATACACAAACACACACTTATATATGGTCATGCACACATGCACATACCCACACATATTCACACAACCACATCCACACACATGCTTATATTAACACAAGTACTTATGTATATAGCCAAAAATATATGCACATGTATACATACACACCCATAACTATATATACATACACATGCCCATACATACCCATGCACAAATACATACACATACACATGTTCACATACGTGTGCTCACACATGCACAAACACACACATATACTCATGCACATACTCTCATGCAATCACACACACACACATACACTCACATTTTTTCATGCACATATATACATTCATACACAATTTATACAAGTACGTGGGGCACACATATGAGCACACACTCAACCACATGCATGCACACACACACGTCTATACCCATTCTGTCTCTCTCTCTCTCTCTCACACGTGTGCGCGCGTACACACACACACACACAGAGGCTCAGCCTGCTGGCTGTCTTTATTTTCCCTTAAAGAAAAATCAGGCTGGGTGCTGTGACTCATGTCTGTAATCCTAGCACTTTGGGAAGCCAAAGTGGGCAGATCACTTGAGCCTGGGAGTTTCAACATGGCGAAACTCCATCTCTACAAAAAAATACAAAAATTAGTTAGGCATGATGGCAAATGCCTGTAGTCTCAGCTACTTGGGTGGCTAAGGTGGGGGGTTCTCTTAAGCCCGGGAGGTCAAGGCTGCAATGAGCTGCAATCGCACCACTGCACTCCAGCCTGGGTGACAGAATGAGACACTGTCTCAAAAACAAAAAAGAAAAAGGAAGAAAGGAAGGTGGGGGGGCAGGGAGGGAGGGAGGGAGGGAAGGAAGGAAGGAAGGAAGGAAGGAAGGAAGGAGAAAGAGAAAGAAAGAGAGAAGAAAGAAAGAAAGAAAGAAAGAAAGAAAGAAAGAAAGAAAGAAAGAAAGAAAGAAAGAAAGAACCACATTATCACATTATTAGCCACCTGTAAGCCAAGAAGAAAGAGAGAAAGAAAGAGAAAGAGAAGGAGAGAGAGAAAGGAAGGGAGGAAGGGAGGAAGGGAGGAAGGGAGGAAGGGAGGAAGGGAGGAAGGAAGGAAGGAAGGAAGGAAGGAAGGGAAGGAATCACATTATTAATCACCTGCAAGCCAAGAAGAAAGAGAGAAAGAAAGAGAAAGAGAAGGAGAGAGAGGAAGAAAGGAAGGAAGGAAGGAAGGAAGGAAGGAAGGAAGGAAGGAAGGAAGGGAGGGAACCNAAGGAAGGAAGGAAGGAAGGAAGGAAGGAAGGAAGGAAGGAAGGAAGGAAGGAAGGAAGGAAGGAAGGAAGGGAGGGAGAAAGAAAGGAAGGGAGGGAGGGAGGGAGGGAGGAAAATCACATTATTAGCCACTTGTAATCCCAGCTACTCAGGAGGCCGAGGCAGGAGGATCACTTTAGGCCAGGAGTTTGAGACCAGCCTGGCAACATAAAGACAATTCATCTCTACAAAAAGGAAAAGAAAACAAAAGAAAAATCATGTTGCTCCCAATACTCAGGAGCTTCCAGAGGGACCTCAGCACTACCTGTGCCTGAGCAAGAACAGCTACTGCCATTTCCCTGCCAACGCCAACACAAACTCACATTCACCCTCCTCTGCTTCTATCCTTCAGGCCTTATCTGCCCACCAGGGAGATGCCTGGTTCAGTTTTCCAGCCTAGCCACACCTTACATCACTCAGGCACTGCTCACCTATACTGCCCTGGAACCCTACCCTAGAACTTCTGATTTAATTGTTCTGAGGTGGGGCTTAGGCACTGAGGGGTTTTTAAGTTCTTCAGTCTTTTGGCATAAATCCTCTTTCTTGATCCATAACCCTAGGAAATTTAAACTACTTCAACCCTCTGGCCTTAGTTTCTCTATACCTAAAATGGGAGAAACAACTGTCCCTATTTCATAGGACTGTTCTAAGGACCAAGTTAGATAATCCATCTGAAACACATAATACCTGGCCCATAGTAAGAGTGCATAAATGTTAGCTATTGGTCCTATTGTTGACATTATACCACCACAGTGTACCCCTGAAAAATAATGAATCCAAATCACAAAAAGTGAAAGTATCCCCTGAAATCTGTATAACCCAGAAACCATGTGAGACCCATTTAGTCACCCTCCTTCTGACTCCAGTCCCCTACAAAAGCAGTGGTGCATTGGTGCTTCTACTGCTCAGAAGTCAGTTTGAGAGATTAGGAATAGCCTTCTCCTGCTTTTTATTTTCTTCTCCTCTTTCATTTTTAGTGCAAATAACAACAAAGACACCACCCTTCACATGCCCTCAGTTGCATGGTCCAGAGTAAACTACCAGCATCACTCTAGCCCATCAGGGGTATCCAGCCACCATCTATGGGGTTAGGAGGCAGAGGCAGAGATTGCTAAAAGAATTGCACCAAGTCACATAGCTATCAAGTGGTGGATACCTCTGGCTCCATGGCCAGAGCTCTCTCTGCATTGTCATCCTGCCAGTTCCAAGTCCTTTGCCTCTATTCTCTGTGCTCCCTTCATATTCTGTACCCCTTCTTGCCACTCAGTGGTCCTCCACAGCCATGCCAGGCTGTCGCTCTTGTAAAGAGAGCACAGGGTGGCAGAGACTGGGTAAGAGTTTAACACAAGAGTGAGAAGTGCTGATGGCAGCCCTTCTTCTGGGGATGCTAAAAATGGAAGGAGGAGAGGAAGGCAACTAACCGATGGCTTTCTAACTTGACTTCTGTGCTAAAAACAGGACAAGAGGGAAGGCAGGTACAGACCTGCATTTCTGGCTACTTCCTTTGCCTGAGGCACTGTTAGCACTCTCTACTTGATTACTACAGGGAAAATAGTAGGATGCTCCAGTGCAGAGCACTGAGTTGATTCAAATCTCAGCCATACCACATCTTGTTGTGTGATCTCAGTTTCTTATCATCTTTGAGCTAAAATGGGATCATACCTTCATTGCCAGGGAATTGTGGAGTCTGATGAAATAATGCCTGAAATGTGGTTACCTGGTGCCTGGTACGTGCTGAGAACACAATAAGCCTTAACTATTTTAATCTTATCAAATATTATCTGTATGGTCTTTAAAAACCATAATCCTGGCAAGAACTCTAGATTATCTCAAGATAGATTCTATTTTGAATGAACTAAAATGGTGTCCACTGGCTGGACTCTGCTGGCAATACTTCCTGGAGGTACTGAACTTCCACAGTTACGTGATTATCTTCCCCAGGTGTAACCATGGAGGAGGCAAAGCCCCTGCTCCCAAGGAGCTTAGATTATCCTAGAGAAGAAAGACACGTTTAGAAATAAACACAATATAAGAAAGAAGATGAAAAATGAAGAAAACAACCCATGCGCATTTGCAGGTAAGGAAAATGGAACTCTGAGAAGCAAACTGACTTGCCCAAGGACACACAGGTAGTAAAGGGTATAGCAGGGACTGAAGCTTGGGTCTGTCTTGATGTCAAATCTCATGCTCTCTCCACTGTGCATGAGATCTCAGAGGACTCCCATTTTACAGGAAATACAAACTCGGGCAGGTTGGGGTGCTGGGCTTCTCAGAACATGGTCTAAACCTCTCACAACAACCCAGACTTAATGAAAATAAAAAGACTTTGAGAACGAACAAAGAAGATAAAATGAGAGATCTTAAATCTCTCCTCCATAAACACAGCAAAATATATAAACAACCCAGGAATGACCCCCATAGGAGATAACAACACCATCCATTTTTACAGAGGGACTTAGAAGACCCGAATAAATGGGGAGGCATACCATATTTCTAGATTTGGAGAGTGACTATGGAGAAAATATTCATTTTTCCAACTTAGCACATGACTTGAACCAATTCTAATCAAAATCCTGTGGGAATTTTCTTTAGAACTTGGAAAGATGATTCTAAGTTTCATCTGGAAGAACAAATAGATAAAATGGGGCAGAAAAATATTGAAGAAAGGAACATCGTGATAAAGAACTATGCATATTGGCTATGAAACTTATTTACACATCTACAACATTTTTAAAAGCAGTGTTAGTGCAAGAACACACAGGTCAAAAAAGCAGAATATGTAGCTAGAAACAAGCGCCAGTGTATGCGAGAACTTAATATCAAATCAAGGCTGCATCACAAACCAGTGAGCACACGATGGATGATTCAATACACAGAGTTGGGGAAAGTGGATACCTGAGAAAAAAATCCTTTCAGAGCTTCACCTTGTAACATCATATCAAAAAAAAAAAAAAAAAAACCCAAAACTCAGAGAAAATGAAGCTGAATATTTATCTAGGTTCTTTCTAAACATAAACAGTGGGAGGAACCACGATGGAAAAGCTCAAGATTGAACTATGTACAAATTTGAAACTTCTGAAAGTCAAAAGTCAACATATGACAATGGTTGAAACCAGATGATGGGTAAGGCAGGGAGGGTATCATTATACTACTCTCTGCTTTTGTGTATGTTCAAAACTGTCCACGGTTAAAAGCAAACTTTTTTAAAAGTTTTAGAAATCAACACAGATCTACAAGGCAAACAACCAAAGCAAAAAATGCCTTTACTACCAATATAGCACAAGAACCATTATCTTTAAGGTGCAAAGAGCTTCTGCAAATGACTCACATTCACTTAAGCATCAATATATAAGAATGACCATTTGTTGATTATACTCTCAGCCTCCAATCCCCCTTCCTATTCCTCCTAACCCTTGATTTCCACTGAAGGACCCATGAGCTTCGAGGGAAGCTGACCCCACCCCTTATACCCACTCATGTGACCTGGCTCTGCCAATCAGTGCATCAAATTCCCTGGCCACTGTGATTGGCTTAGGGTAGGGGCACATGACCAAGTGAGTCCAAACAACGAATTTCAGGGCTTCTGTTGGGGATTCAGCGACAAAGAAGTTCTCTTTCCTGCTGGACTTTAATGTAGTCCCGGGAGATTCTGGGAGAACCCTGGCACGTGGGAGTGGGAAGAAGCCCCCTGAGAATGACGCCAACACCAGGAAGCAGAGCCAAAGAGTCAAGAGCGAAAGTGGGCTCTGTGACGTTTTTTGAATCCTGGATCAAATTCCACTTAAAGCTAGACCTACTTCGGTATAAATACATTAGACCAAAAAAAACAAAAAATCCCTTTTTTGAGGGGCTTCTGTGACTTGCAACCAAAACCAACTAAACTAAAATAAGCTAAATGAGCCTAAGTGTGTACAGATCCGCAAGCATGCCTGCCCAGCAAAGAGCAGAGGACAGATTTTGCATGATCCCCACAGGTGAGCAAGGAAGCTCCCCTCTCTCAGAGTGAGGTCTCGCCTGCTCTCTGGTTTCTGCTGTGACTCGTCTCCAGGCCGCTTGCAGCCCCCTTCTCTCCCTCTCCGTCCAGGGGAATAGACTCAGAGAATAATTGGGCTGGAATTACCTGGAATTACCACAGAAGGACAGGCTTCCCTCGGTAACGTGCTTTGCTCAGCCCAAGAAAGCAGGGAGGCACCTGGGGGCAGGTGCTTGTGGGTTATTCAAGTAAAGACCCAGAATCTGCCATCTGAAACTTCCTCCTCGTGTCCCGAGATTGGAAAGCAGATGAGGAAGCCTTCCAGCAGAATGCAGCTTCTGTGGGAGTAGTCAGCACTGAATGGGGGTGGTTGGGAGAGGAGGCAGATGTCACCTGCCATCCGACTGTGGCCTCTTCAACTTTACAAGGCCAAATTGAACCCTTCTTCAGACACCCAGAGAGGACCAAACTCTTGGTGACAGTTAAATAAGAACACTTTTGGACAAACTTGATGGCCAATATCCATCCACAGTGGTGGCCCTCTCTTTGTAGACCTGGAGCACTCATCCCTACAAGCAGGGCCTCTCCGGGTATCTCAGCCCCTGAAGTGGCTTAACAAGTGTGATACTGGGGCCAATGGGGCTGTAGATCCTCTCCATAGTGTGGGGAGGCCCAGTGATCTGAGCTGCCCACTGTACGTGGCCTATCTAGAGGACCTGGAATGCTCAATGCCACCACCTGAGATTCCCGATCTTTGGACACTGCACAAAAATGAATTTTGCTAAATTTGCTTCCAGGAATCGTGCTTTTATAAGCTAACTTGTTTCCATAATCACTTTTGTCTGTTTTTAAATTATTTCCTTTCCTAGTTTTTATTATTTGCATTCTTTCTAATTACATTTTAGAAATATTTGGTAGAGAAGAGAATGAATGTAACACGTATAAGTTAAAATATGTAATATTAAAATGACTGCCCCTCAACTCTGCAGCCAACTTAAAAGCTAGAACATCACCAGTAAATTGCATCCACCTACCCCATCCCCAGACTTCCCCCACCCAAAGTAGCCAAATCTTGAATTTTATGCACATCATTCCTTTATGTTTTGTACATAATGTTTTCTCATATAAATGAATTATAAAATTGGACTCATACTTCATGTAGCCTTCTGCAGGCATGCTTATTTTACTCAATATTATGTTTCTAAGATGCAACCACATTGTTCTGGACAGCTGAGATTTGTTCATTTTATTTGCTGTATAATATTCCTTTGTGTAAATGTATCCTAATTTTACATATCCATTGGCCTGCCTACAGGCATTGGAGTTGTTTGCATTGTTGAGGTTTCTGTGCTGTACTCACATGCTACTGTAAACATTTTTGTACACATCTCATGGTGTCCATTCCTATGCAAGAGGCTCTCTGGGCTGTACACCTACAAGCAACATGGCTGGATCAATTGATATTCAAATGAATTTCACAAGGTACTATCCAAAGCATTCTCACATTCTCTCTTTATCTGCCTGCAATGTTGTTTCCCATTATCACTCTCCAACCTATAAGAGCATTGATTATAAATCCCTGCCCACACCTATGGCTTGCAGCGCTTTGCTGTGTAGAATATACCTCCCTGCCACATGACTTGTGTTAGTTGGTGGAACATGAACAGGTGTGACAAGTACTTTATCTAAGCCAAAACTTTAGGAACCGCCACAAAGTTCTGCCTCTGTTCTTTTTTCCTCTGCCATGAGAACATCATGTCCTCAATGAGAGCCGTTCTACCAGGCTGGATCCTAGGATGAACATACCTGGAACACTGTTGCAGCCAACATAAATGACAAAAGAGAGTAGTGAGAAATAAATTTTTATTGTCTTAAGCCATTTAATTGTTTGTTACTGCATCATAGTATAGCAAAAGCTGCCAGATACAAGACATTCAACAAATATTTACTGAGCATCTCCTAGGTTGTGCTAGGTTCTGTAAAAGCATGAATTCTTTGAGACAGACAAGACCCATGGCCCTATAAAGTTCACACTCGCAATAAACGGCAGGTCCCAAAGGCTCTAGAGACTTTCTAGGATAACTCCCAGAGAGAAACTCATCAGTTAGGAGCCTTTCTGTTAAAAATGACATACTTGATAAAGAAACATGGGAACTGGACACACAGTGGCTCACGCCTGTAATCCCAGCACTTTGGGAGGCTGAGGCGGGTGGATCACGAGGTCAGGAGATCAAGACCATCCTGGCTAACATGATGAAACCCTGTCTCTACTAAAAATACAAAAAATTCGTCCGGCATGGTGTCAGGTGCCTGTAGTCCCAGCTACTCTGGAGACCGAGGCCAGGAGAATGGCGTGAACCTGGGAGGTGGAGCTTGCAGTGAGCCGAGATCACATCACTGCACTCTAGCCTGGGCGACAGAGCGAGATTCCGTCTCAAAAAAAAAAAAAAAAAAAAAAAGACACATGAGAACTGATTGATTCTTATAAGCAGGGATAGATCCCGGAGCAAACAATATTATCAGGGCCCATTCTCTCCATCTCCCAGTTCAGTTTTCTCTATGTTTGTCTCCACTCTCAGACAACCATTCCTTTTATGGTGGCAAACTGGCTACTCCTTCATAATTTAAAATCCTGGGCCTGACTCCCAGAGCCGAATTGAGTCGCAAGCCCATCCCTGAACCAATCAATGTCCAGGGAGATGGGATACACTGATGGTTCAGTCCCGGGTCATGCGTCATCCTCAGAGCTGATGAAAGCGTCATCATACCCAAAACTCATGGGCCAAGAATAGGGTAGGAGTTCATGCCTTGTGGAAAAATCGGGGCATTCTTGCCAGAAGGGGAAATGGATGCAGGACAAGTGAACCACACATTTCCACACAGCAAGCTCATTCCCCTTTCCAGTGGTATAGTGGAACTGGCTCATATTGGCCTGTGAAAGACACATCTCTTCCAAACTCCACATTCAGTGACATCACATTGGTAGCATGAAACCAACCACTGCAGGAATGTTTACACCATGGGAATAGGCAAGCACCACAAATCAGGTCTTGAATTTTCCCAGAGAACTCGTTGTTACACACTTACCAGCATACCACAGCCCCCAGCACCAAGTGTCATGTTGGTTATATTTCCAGCTCTGCCCCATGACACAGTGTAACTTGGACCAGCCCTTTGCTCTCTCTGGGCTTGATTTTTTTCAACTGCAAAGTAGGAAAGTTGGGCTCACTTCTTCTGAAGTTGTATTCATCCTCTGACAGTTTGTGAGTCTATGAGGCCCTGGAAGGGATGTGTGTGTGTGTGTGTGTGCATGCACGCTCTTATGTATATGCACATGCATGGGTGTGAGCTTAAATTTGCTTTCCCTGCGTCAGAAATCATAAATGCAGGCATTGGCTATAAACTCCAATACAATTTGGTGAGCTATACCTCTTCACTTGGGCTATTAAATCATTTTCCCTCCAAAGGTACACATGTTGTGGCATAAGGAGCAAACTGTTGACAGATGGTGGAGAAACTTCACAGGCCCATAATTGAGACTTATTTTCATACATTCGTGCCAGTTTGAAATCTAATTGCCAATAAAACAATACTGTGATACTGCCACATTTAATACCTCCGCCACTCTCCAAAGTTACACTTGAATCCACTAGTAAATTCTAATCTCCCAGAGAAAAATATTTCCCCCTCTCCGTCGGAAAAGCAGCACTATAAATCCACGTACAGTGGTTCATTTTCAAATGCAAACCTCCTTTTCCTGGTCCCCAAAGAGCCCTTACTTGGCTAATGTTAGTGCCTGCCTGAGAGCAGTAGATATTCTTTGTTTACTTGACAGAAGCACAAATGTGGCTTGGTAAGCCTGTGGTGGGGTCTTTTGCAAAGAAACACTTTGATAGGCCGGAGTAGCCTCCCCACCCCTTCAAGTGACTCAGTACTCCGCTTTGGTGCTATTTGTTTCAACAGTGGGGAAATGGCCCGAGATCCACCACTACTTGATGAGCAAGGGAAGGTGGAGGAGCCCAACCTCCCCTCCCTGCTCTTCTATTCTCACTCGCCTGATGAAAAGGTTTGAGGATAGATTGATCCAGATCAATTTGAAGCTGTAAATTAAAAAAAAAAAAAAAAAAACGGGCTTTCAGTGGGAAGAAGGAGCATGTGGGCTAGGTTGGTTTGTGTGCCCTGAGAAACACAAACTGTCACCTCAAATCACGAGCCTGCTAGAACCAGTAATAGCCACCCTTCTCAAATTAGAGCTGTGCCAGTTTACAAAGAAATAATTTTTTGTGTTTTGGATTTTTTTTTTTATTTTTGAGACAGGGTCTCCCACTGGTACCCAGGCTAAAGTGCAGTGGTACAATCATGGCTCACTGCAGCTTGAACCCCTAGGCTCAAGCAATCCTCTCACCTCAGCCTTGCGAGTAGCTGGGACCACAGGCTCACACTGCCACGCACGATCATTTTTCTTTTTTTTGTAAAGCTAAGGTCTCCCCATGTTGCCCAGGCTGGTCTCAAACTTCTGGGTTCAAGGAATCCTCCCCTCAGCCTCCCAAAGTGCTGGGATTACAAGCATGAGCCACTGTGCCTGGCCTTACAAAGAAATAGTTATTGAGGGTTCACTCTGCAGCAGGTCTGTGCCAAGCCCAGAGATGCTGCAGTAAATGTAGCAAATATGGTCCCTGCCCACATAGTCTGTACATTACCCCTAGGAGGCAGATTATTATTTTTCCTGTTTTACAGATAGTAAACTAAGGCTCAGAGAGGTTAATTCTTCCCTCAGGATGCACAGTGATTGGCAGAAGTGAAGTGTGAACTTGATCCAAGTTCAGTTCTTTTGTTTCAAGGATTAAGTGAGATAATTAACTAAAGAAAGCTTCCTAAAGTCCAGTTCCCTTCCTCCTACCCCCAACCCACCTCTGCCTGTGGTCCTGGTTCTTCCACTTTGGAACATCTTCCTCACCTTGCACACAACAGACCTTTAACTATCTGAAGATTGTTATCATAGCTTTCTGGAGCTTTTCCCCTTTTGGTTGCATTGTATACTCAGTTTCTTCAGACATTCCCCCAAATCATGGCCTGAACTCCTGACAGGGCTTCTCAACCTTTAACTGGCAGAGGAACCATATGGAGAATGTGCTGAAATACAAATTGCAATTCAAAGTTTGCAATATCCAGTATTGCTATCCACTGGCTACGTGTGAATACTGAGCACTGGAAATGTTGCTAGTACAACAGAGAAACAAAACTTTTATTGTATTTAATTTTAATTATTTAAAATTTAAATTAGGCTGGGAGTGGTGGCTCACACCTGTAATTCCAGCACTTTGGAAGACCACGGCTGGTGGATCACTTGAGGCCAGGAGTTTGGAACCAGCCTGGCCAAACTGGTGAAACCTCATTTCTACTAAAAAATACAAAAATTAGCCGGGCCCAGTGGCACGTATCTGTAATCCTAGCTACCCGGGAGGCTGAGACACAAGAATTGCTTGAACCCGGGAGGCAGTGTTTGCAGTGAGCCAAGATCGCACCACTGCACACCACCTGTGTGACAGAGCAAGATACTGTCTCAAAAATATAAATAAATAAATAAAATTTAAATTAAAAAATAAAGCCATATAAAATATTTTTTCCCTAAACATAACTTATTATTTTGGTAGGAATCTATTTCATTTTAATCATTAAAAATCGAGCATCTGAATTGAGATGCACTGGAAGTGTAAAATACATACTAAATTTCAAAGACTTAGTACTTAGGGGGAAAAAAGAATGTAATATCTTATTAATAATGTGGTTATATGGATTACATGCTGAAATGATAATGTTTTTGATATCTTAAGTTACCTAAAATATATTATCAACTAGGCATGGTGGTTTGTGCCTGTAATCCCAGCTACTCAGAAGGCTGGGCAGGTGGATTACTTGAGCCCAGGGGTTCAAGACTAGACTGGGTAACATAGCAAGACTCCATGTCTAAAAACAAAACAAAATAAAACAAAATATATTATTGGCTACTAGAAATTATATATATGTATATATATTTATATATGTATATATGTATTTATATATTTATATATGTATATTTTTATATATGTATATGTATATTTTATATATGTATATGTATATTTTTATATATATACAGATGCTCCTTGACTTACAATGTGGTTACATTCTGATAAATCCATCATAAGTTGAAAATATTGTAAATTAAAAATGCGTTTCATACATCTAACCTAACCTAATAAGCTAACATTGTAGCTTAGCCTAGCCAACCACAAATGTGCCCAGAACACTTACCTTAGCCTACATTGGGCAAAACCATCTAATACAATGCCTATTTCATAATAAAGTTTTGACCACTTTATGTAATTTATTAAATACTGCAGTGAAAGTAAAAAACAGAATGGTTGTATGGATTCTCTAAGTATGGTTTCTACCAAAAATGTATTGCTGGCCCACCACGGTGGTTTATGCTTGTAATAGCAGCACTTTGGGAGGCAGAGGCAGGTGAGTCACTTGAGGCCAGGAGTTTGAGACCAGCCTTGCCAACATGGCGAACCCTTGTCTCTACTAAAAATACAAAAATTAGCCAGTAGTGGTGGCACATGCCTGTAATCCCAGCTACTCGGGAGGCTGAGGCAGGAGATAGATTGAACCCAGGAGGCTGAGGTTGCAGTAAGCTGAGATCACGCCATTGCACTCCAGCCTGGGCGACAGAATGAGACCTTGTCTCGAAAAAATAAAAGTGTATTGCTTTCGCACCATTGCCAGGTCAAAAAGTCCTGAGGTGAGCCATTATAAGTCAGGGACCGTCTGTATGTCAGTTGTACCTCAGTATCTGTGGGGGATTGGGTCCAGGACCCTAAACACACACATGGATACCAAAATCCATGGATGTTTAAATCCCTTATATAAAATGGTGTAGTGTTTGTATGTAACATACATACATTCTCCCATATACTTTGAATCATCTCTAGATTACATATGATACCTAATGCAAAGCAAATGCTATGTAAATAGTTGTTATGCTGTATTTTTTAGGGAATAATGATGAGGAAAAAAAAGTCTGTACATGTTCAGTACAAATGCAACCACCCAATTTTCCTTTTGTGAACATTTTTGAATATGTTGGTTGAATCCATAGATGTGGAACCCATGGACAGAGAGGGCCAGCTGTATACACACACACACACACACACACACACACACACAAAGTTTACATCACATTTCTACTGAACAGCTGTGGTCTACATCATACAATAGCCTGATCACCTTCTCTTGGGTCGAGCTCCAGCTTGTCAACATCCACTGACAACATGTGGTCAGGACACTACACTCAAACTGATACAGCCTGAGTCTATGGGGTATTTTGCATGAGTTTTGAGGGTAACCATTTCACATCCACATCTCTGTTATTTTGCATCACCTAGTGTCCTGCCAGGTCTCCCCTAGCCTTCACATGTATGCTCTAGATTATTGAAATGTTACCATTTTCAAGACATTACAATTTTCCCCTTCAATTTGTGCTGTTTGTTTCAGCCCATCCTCCCTGCCAGTCAGGGTCTCCTTGCATCTTGATTCTGTCACTCAGCATATCCTTCTCAACCTCACAGCTTCCTCATCTTTGATAAGCTTGCCTTCATATCTTCAACCACGGCAGCAATTAACTTGTTGATGGGGATAGGCCACATCTAGAAACTTATCTTTGGCCCCCAGAGTCCTGCTTCCAGGTTGACAGCAGCCCATTTATCAGCACCTTTTGGGTGCCATTGTTCATGCTGGCTGGCTGTGCCATCACCCAAAATCTGCTCCTTCCTCTATCTGCAGGAAGGCAAAAGAATTTGTCTGAAACTCAGCTAAAATTCCATTGTCAGGAAATTGCCCTAAGGAAATAACCATGGATGTATGTAAAAGTCAAGCCATAAGGAAGATCATAACAGTGCTGTTTATAAGAGAAAATAGTAAGGAATAACTTGCGTGATGTCTGCACTAGGAATTGGTTAAAACAGAATATTAGTCCACTTACTAGAATGATCTGCATATTTTTAAATGATGTTATAGAAAAATATTTAATGACATGGAAAATTGTCCTTAGTATATTTAAGTGCTAAAAGCATATTATAGAATGATACTATTTTAGGTATGTATTTGTATATTTGGAAAAAAGACTGTTACAAAAAATACACTGAAATGGTAAACATAGTTATCTCACAATGATGAAATCCGTTTTATTTTCCAAGCTGCGAGATCTGTTTTCATTGCCTTGTTTAATACTTACAATTCTGTGGAGTTGGTGGGATCATCTGCCTTTTACAAAAGAGACAAAAACTGAGATTCAGACAGATTACCCAGCCTGTCCTAGGCCCTACAGTGGAAGCACAGGGCCACTAGAGACCCAGTCTTTTCATAGGCAAAGCCAGAGGGCTCTTTGCCAAGATTTACCAACCCCCTCCTAGAGAGTGGGACCTGAAGGGTATGGGATTTCTACCAAACGTCTAATTACAGCCAACCTTCCATGGTTAGATCCTCCCTTACCTACTCAAGAATGTGGCTTCAGCAACTCATCCCCCCTCTCCTATATCATGTTCACCTTTCTACAGAATCATCCCTTTCAGCATATAAACATGCTATCAGGCCAGGCAGTGCCTCACACCTGTAATCCCAGCATGTAAGGAGGCCAAGGCGGGCAGATCACTTGAGTTCAGGAGTTCAAGACCAGCTTGGGCAACATGGCAAACCCTGTCTCCACAAAAAATACAAAAATTAGCCTGGTGTGGTGGTATGCACCTGTAGTCCCAGTTACTTGGGAGGCTGAGGCAGGAGAATTGCTTGAGCCCGGAAGGCAGAGGTTACAGTGAACAGAGATTACCACATTGCACTCCAATCTGGGTGATGGAGGGAGGCCCTATCTTAAAAAAAAAAAGAAAGAAAGAAAGAAAGAAAGAAAAAAACTATCATAAACTATCATACTATCAGCCAAGTGTGGTGGCTCATACCTGTAATCCTAGCACTTCGGAAGGCCAAAGCAGGAGGATCGCTTGAGCCCAGGAGTTTGAGACCAACCCTGGCAACATAGTGATATTCCATCTCTAGAAAAAAAAAATTTTGAATTAGCCAAGTGTGGTGGTACACACCTGTAGTCTTAGCTACCTGGGAGGCTAAGGTGGGTGGATCACTTGAGCCCAGGAGTTTGAGGCTGCAGTAAGTTGTGATTGTACCACTCTACTCCGGCCAGGACAACAGAGCAAGACTCTGTCTCTAAAGGGAAAAATGTTTATTTAAATGCTATTTTCTTTTAATTAAAGAAAAAAAAAACAGCCTCTCCTAACCCCACTTTTCCCCCCAGTTACCACTCCATGTCTCTCTTTCCTTTTTCAACAAAACTCCTTGAAAATGGAGCACAAAGAAGTCTTCAACAAATGATGCCTGATATGGTTTGGATCTGTGTCCCCACCAAATCTCATGTCAAATTGTAATCCCCAAAGTTGGAGGTGGGGCCTGCCAGGAGGTGGCTGGATCATGGGGGTGAATTTCTCATGAATGGTTTAGCATCATCCCCTTTGACATTGTCCTCATGATAGTGAATGAGGTTTCTCCTTAGATCTGGTTGTTTAAAAATGTGTAACACCTCCTTCCTCACTCTCTTTCTTTTTTTTTTTTTTTTTTTTAATTATACTTTAAGTTCTAGGGTACATGTGCATAACGTGCAGGTTTGTTACATATGTATACTTGTGCCATGTTGGTGTGCTGCATCCATCAACTCGTCAGCACCCATCAACTCGTCATTTACATCAGGTATAACTCCCAATGCAATCCCTCCCCCCTCCCCCCTCCCCATGATAGGCCCCGGTGTGTGATGTTCCCCTTCCCGAGTCCAAGTGATCTCATTGTTCAGTTCCCACCTATGAGTGAGAACATGCGGTGTTTGGTTTTCTGTTCTTGTGATAGTTTGCTAAGAATGATGGTTTCCAGCTGCATCCATGTCCCTACAAAGGACACAAACTCATCCTTTTTTATGGCTGCATAGTATTCCATGGTGTATATGTGCCACATTTTCTTAATCCAGTGCTCCTACCATTGTGAGCTACTGGAGGCCTCCCCAGAAGTTGAGCAGATGCCAGCATTATGCTTCCTGTATAGTCTGATGACTGGCCACAGGTACCCACCATCGGTGTGTGCCACAACCTGTCTAAACAGATGGGCCTCATACCCCTTCACTCTCTCCAAGGATGGGACTCTTTCCCTTGGCTGCATATAAGTAGGCAGGAGGCAGAATTATTCCTTGCATTTGCTTTACTGACACCTGAAGAGGGTATGTTCTCTGGGTGAGGGCCAACATGGTTGGAGGGTAAAGAATCTGATCTTAGTTTCTTGGAACACAGGAGAAATTCTCTAATGTAATTTTACATTTGCTATACAATTTACATATTGTCACCTGGTAAAATTAACGGTGCCTCAGTGCTATGGACTGAATCGTGTCCCCAAAAATTCATATGTTGAAGCCCTAATCCCCAATGTGATGGTAACTGGAGATGGCTCTTTTAGGGAGTAATTGGGGTTAGATGAGGTCATGAGGTTGAGACCTTCATGATGGGATTAGTGCTCCCTTTAAGAAGAGACTCTCCAGAGACTCTCTCTCTCTATCTTTCTCTCTCTCACTCTCACTCTCCCTCACTCTTACTCTCACTCTCACTGTCTTTCTCTCCAACCATATGCACTGCAAAAAGGCCATGTGAAGACAAAACAAGAAGACAGCTATCTGTAACCCAAGGAGAGAGCCCTCACCAGATACCAATCCTGCTGGTACCTTGGTTTTGGACTTCCAGTCACCAGAACTATAAGAAATATGTTTCTGTTGTTTAAGCCACTCAGTCTATGGTATTTTGTTATGGCAGCCCAAGCTGACTAGGACACTCAGTCATTTAATCTGATGTACAAAAAAAACTGATGTGTATAATCATAATATTTTGGAAATACTTATCAAAAATATAATATTTATTGAGACAGTTAATCTTTTCCATCAATCAAACTTTAGGTGCAAAAATAATGACTCAGCAATTTCTGAAGAAATAAATGCTTATGAGATAGTTCAGTGCTGTCCTCAGGCATCCTGGATCTTTATACAATCCCCCTCCCACCTTGATCTTGGGTGTGAGGCAAGAGCCTTCTTTTAAATTTCCAGGGAAATTAAAAAGAACATAAGTGTTTGAAAAAGACCAAAGCAGACCTGAAGTGGATAAGAAATTAGACCTCAGGAAAGAAATGAAAGAAAACAATAAAATTAATTATGGAAATGCAAACTGTGTTATTTTTTTTTTTTTTTTTTTTGAGACGGAGTCTCGCTCTGTCGCCCAGGCTGGAGTGCAGTGGCCGGATCTCAGCTCACTGCAAGCTCCGCCTCCCGGGTTCACGCCATTCTCCTGCCTCAGCCTCCCGAGTAGCTGGGACTACAGGCGCCCGCCACCTCGCCCGGCTAGTTTTTTGTATTTTTTTTTTTAGTAGAGACGGGGTTTCACCGTGTTAGCCAGGATGGTCTCGATCTCCCGACCTCGTGATCCGCCATAGAAACAGTAAGAAGTAGGTACAGGATCAAGACATGAAGACAACTGTAGAGAAATATGCAAAATTAAAAAAATCAAAGAGATAATCTCTGTATTGAGGATAGACAAATTACATACCGCAAGTACTTTCTTGATGTTCTTGAATTATTTTTAAAAAAATATTCATAAAGCAGAAAAATAGCCAAAGATATGATAGAAAATGCTATACTTTGAATGTGTCTCGCAAAAGTTTATGTGTTGGAACTTAATCCACAAACAGTGTTGAAAGGTGAGACCTTTAAAAGATGATTAGGCCATGGAAGCACCACCCTCATGAAGGGACTAAGGCTGTTATTTGAAGGTGGGTTAATTATCTCAGGAGTGGGTTCTTGATAAAAATGATGAGTTCAGCCTGATTTCCTCTCTCTGTCTCGCACACTCTCACCCTCTCTTTCCCTTCCTTGTGATGGGATGACCCTCACTAGACACTGGCACCATGCTCCTGGACTTCCCAGCCTTCAGAACCAAGGCTAAATAGTTTATGAGCCAGATAAACTTTTTGCCTCATAAACTACCCGGTCTGTGGTATTCTGTTATAGCAGCAGAAAATGGACAGAGACAGAAGACAACATTCTAAAATAAAGAAAGATCTGAAACTGCAGATAAGATTTGCAAAGCTACAATTTGTGCTCTCAGACTCATTTACTCAAGAAATAAAAACTCCAATGGCAACCCAGCAAAGAAATCAAGTCAGCTATGAGGGAATACAGTGAGCTTGCCTCAAAGTTCCTCTCTGCAATAGTCCATGTCAAAAGATGAAAGGAAAACTCACAGAATTCAGGGATTGGAAGTGGGCAGGATATGACTTACAATTTTTATAAACCCAGTCAAAGTGTCCCCATGTATGAAACAAATGGGAATTTCTCAGGAAATAGAGCACCAATCAAACCCTTCCTAGTGATAAGATCTAGCCAACCAATAAAGGAATCCAAAAGAGGCCTGGCCTTACTGATCTGATCACTGATGGGCTGGGAATACCAGCTGGGTCAGTAAGAACCAGCTCCAAGGCCTCTGCTGAGGATTTCAGGAAAAGGGTACTCTGTCTTCTGCTGGCATTGTTTAGCTGGTAGGATGCACACCTGAAGCAACTGGTGGCAATTTTTGGAGACTCTGTCTGAGAAGTAACCCAACACAGAAGAAGCAAAGCCTCAAGATATTTCTGATAATAAAATAGGGCCAGTAATGCCTGGATTCTCATATTTTCAGTTACTAGTGTCAATAAATTTCTCATTTTTCTTAATCTAGTTGTGTTGAGTTTCTATTATATGAGTTTGTTTCTGTTCTGGCTAGGACCTACAGGACAAGGCTGAATACAAGCAGGAGGGCAGACATCCTTGTTTTGTACATAATCTTGAGGGGAAGCATTTGGTCTTTCACCATTAAGTATGATGTTAGCTGTGGGTTTTTCATGGATGTTCTTTATTAGGTTGAGGAAATTTCCCCTCTGTATTAGTTTCTTATGGCTGCCATAACAAATAGCCATAAGATTCATGACTTAAAATAACAGAAATGTATTATCTCACAATTCTGAAAGCCAAGATTTAAAAATCTAGGTGTTGTAGGGCCATGCTCCTTCCAAAGGCACTGGAGGAGAATCCTTTTTTGCCTCTCCTGGCCCCTGGTGACTATGTATTCCTTGGCTTGTGGCTGCATCACTCAATTTCTGCCTCCGTCTTCTCATGAACTTCTTCCCCGTGTCTCTATGTCTTTTCTCTCTTGTAAAGACTCATGTCATTAGATTTAAGGCCCACTAGAATAATCTCGTCTCTAGATCCTTAACAACATCTGCAAAGACCTGTTTTCCAAATAAGGTCACATTCACAGGTTCTGAAATATGGACATATTGGGGAGGAGGGCACCATTCAACCCACTACATCTTCTATTCCTAGTTTATTGTGTGATTTTAATATAAAAGCATGTTGCATTTTAAGTGCTTTTTCTGTACCTACTGATGTGATCATGTGGGTTTTGTTATTCATAATATTGATATGATATATTGCATTGATAGATCATTAGATGTTAAACTAACCTTGCATTCCTAGGATAAATGCTACTTGATCATGACATATAATCCTCTGTTTATGTTGCTGGACTTGATTTACTAGTATTTTGCTGAAGATTTCTGCATCTATATTCATAAAGGATACAGTCTTTAATTTTAGTTCTTGTGATGTCTTTGGTTTTGGTATCTGGGTAATATGGTATCTGACTTCACAGAATGTGTTGGGAAGTGTTTCTTCTGCTGCCGCTATTTTTAAGAGTTTGTGATTGTTACTAATTTTTCTTTAAATATTTGGTAGAATTCACTAGTGATGCCATCTGGCCCTGGTATTTTTTTTGTGGAAAGTTTAATTACTAATTCAATCTCTTTACTCATCATAAGTCTGTTCGAATTTCCATTTCTCTTGAGTCAGTTTTTGTAGTTGGTGTCTTTCTAGGAATTTGTTCATTTTACCTAGGTTATCTAGTTTGTTGGCATACAGTTGTTCATAGTATTCCCTTATAATCCATTTATTTCTGTAAGACCAATAGTTATATTTTCTTTTTACTCCTGATTTTAGTCACTTGATACTTCTCTCTTTTCTTCTTAGTCAACCTAGGTAAAGACTTACCAATTTTGTTGATCTTTTTAAATAAACAACTTTTAGTTTCATTGACTTTCTCTATTGTTTTTCTATTATTCTATTTTAAGTTTGTTGAAACTTGGTTTATGGCATACCATGGTCTAAACTGGAAAACGTTCCATGTGTACTTAAGAAGAATGTATATTTTGCTTTTGTTGGGTATTCTATAGGTATCTGTTAGATCTAGTTTAGAACATTGCTCAAATCTTCTATTTCCCTGTTGATCTTCTGCCTTATTGTTCTATCTCTTATTAAAGGTGGGGTATTGAAGTCTTCAACTCTTATTGTTGAATTGTCTATTTCTCCCTTCAATGCTGTCAGTTTTTCTTTGTATTTGAGGCTCTGTTGTTAGATGCACATGTTTTTATAATTTTTATGTCTTCATGATGGCCTGACCCCTTCGTCATTATGAATGTCCTTCTTTGCCTCTAGAAGCAAGTCCCATCTTAAAGTCTATTCTATCCGCTAATAGTATAGACATTCCAGCTCTCTTCTGGTTATTATTTATGTGGTATATTTTTTCCATCCTTTTATTTTAACCCTATTTGTATTTTTGAACCTAAAGTGTGTCTTTTATAGATAGCCCAGTAGTTTACTTTAAAACAAATGCCAAACATCACATCATTTCATCTGTAAATCCTTCTGTAGATATTTCTAAAGGATTGGGACTTTTTACAAAATGTAAACACAATACCACTATCACAACCAAAAAACATTTCGCAATAATTTTCTAATATCATCAAATACCCAGTCAGCAATTAACATTCATTCTTGAAATTCCCAACTCACAGGCTCCAGGGCATAGTTCTCTCCTGGTCTCTGCTATATCTTGAAGCACTCTCCTCTTTCCATGGGCTACAATTCTTGTCTAAATCTTCAAAAGATATCTCTTTTCCCAGAAACTCTGTCTTCAGCTCTCTGATCTTCCATCTCCACATCCTTTCAGGCAACACATCTTTTTCTTGGGGACCAACAATCAGCTCAGTACAAGAGATATCCAAGATTTGTTTGCATTCACGAGTTTCACACTTTCATCTGTGTGATGGAGCATCTGCATGGGAGCCCCACTTCAAACTTCACATTTCTCAAACTTAACACCTGATCTGGCACCCAGACTTGCTCTCCTCCTATCTTCATCCTTGTCACTCACCAGCATCCTTCTAATCAGCTACACTAAAGATTCCTGTCATCTCAGCTTACCTGTTTACCACATCCCACATGAGCCTACAGGCACACAATCCTGCCAGGACTGCCTGGGGTGCCCACCACTACCTGTCTCTGCCCATTTCCCTCTGGCACATCCTTGGAGTTTCTGCTCTCATAACCCATCCTTCCTGAGGGGGATCCATGTCACTGTACTGCCATTCAGCTTGTCTCATCACCAGCATGTCCTCAATGAAATCATCCTCTCGCAGTCCCTTAGGTTTGTACAGGGTTTGGTATATCTTCTTTGAGACTCAAACTGCAGGTGAGGAAGTAGTGGCCCAAATAAATTAATTCGTTTCTCAAGGATGCACAGCTGTTCATTGGAGGCATTGAGACTTCATCCAGGTCTATCCATCTCCAAGCTGTTACTTCCTGCTAGGTATGAGGTGCTTCACTGGCTTTCTATTAGGTTGGTGCAAAAGTAATTGCAGTTTTTGCCATTACTTTCAAGTGGCAAAAATCGCAATTACTTTTGCACCAACCTAATAGAGGGGATAAAGATGACTAAGCCACAGTCCTTGTCTTCCAGGAGTTCATCATCTTGATGGGAGCCAGAATATAAATGAGAAAAAAGTCTATTTTTCAAAACAGATTTAAAGCTCAGCAAAGCAGCAACATAAGAGACAAGAGAAGGATTCTCCAGATGCTTGGGGGATAAGTCTATATTTTTGTTCCTATTTTATAGGTGAGAAAAAGAGGCTCAGAGATGCTAAATATTCTCTCAAGTTCTCAAGGGTTATAAGTTTTGGAGCCAGGACTTCAATCCCAGCCCATCTGTCCTCTGAGTAATATACTCCACCATTGTCCCTGCTGGGCCATTCCTCTTTGGCTAGTTGCTAGACCCACTCTAACTTTGTTTTCCCTATTTCAGATAGACTCAGTGGCCTCTAAGGTCCTTTTCAGGCCAAGGAGGCAGACAGCATAGTTTGAGTTTGCAGTTCATATAGTGAAGTGCAATGTAAAGTGCCTGTAAAGTGACACCCCTGTAAAGTGACAGCAAGGGAATTAAAAAGGCACAAACCCAAGACAGCAAAGAGAACAGGGATAGAACATTGATGGAGAGAAGATTTCACATATGTCTTGAATATAGAAACTGATTAGAAATTGATGACGTAGAATGGAAGAAGAGGCAGCCTAGAACACATGGGAATGGGGTCACAGCCAGTGCAGAAGCCATCCTGCCATGTCCCATCACAGAGATGTTCAAGACTCAAAGTTGCCAGGTAAGAAGGAGGGTGGGAGGGCAGAATGGGGGTGAAAAGGGAGGGGGTTAAATTGAAGTTTTTATGAGGAGTGCCTCCCTTTCCCTTCATATCCAGTTAGGGGAGGATGTGAGAAGGAAGTATGTGCTCTCAGGAGCTGGACTAAACTACCTGGGAAGACGAAAGATAGCTCGTGTGAGCATTGTGACCTCCACCTTCTGGTACTGAAACTCTCCCATGGTATTAGTAATTTCCTGCTCACCCTCCATGGGGGAACCCTGCAAGCCCTATGTCCTCAGAGCTTCCAAGCACCTCTTTCTTAAACACAAAATGGACAACTAAGGATCCTCAGCACCTTTTTCTTTTTTTTTTTTTTTTTTTTTTTTTTTTTTTTTTTTTTTTGAGACGGAGTCTCGCTCTGTCTCCCGGGTTGGAGTTGCAGTGGCCGGATCTCAGCTCACTGCAAGCTCCGCCTCCCGGGTTCACGCCATTCTCCTGCCTCAGCCTCCCGAGTAGCTGGGACTACAGGCGCCGCCACCTCGCCCGGCTAGTTTTTTGTATTTTTTAGTAGAGACGGGGTTTCACCATGTTCACCAGGATGGTCTCGATCTCCTGACCTCGTGATCCACCCGTCTCGGCCTCCCAAAGTGCTGGGATTACAGGCTTGAGCCACCGCGCCCGGCCTCCTTTTTCTTATATACAAAATGGACAGCTAATGATCCTCAGGCATTTGAGGTAAGCCTCCAACACAAAAGTGAGAGACCAAAAGGTAGAAAAACAGATCTTTGAGGAAGTATCAAAGTGGCAAAGGCAAATTTTATTCAGTGCTATTGCAATTGGGGAACAGAGTCCCCAGAATAGAACTAGGCTCCATTCCAAATACAGCAAGGACAAGTGCAGATTTATAGCCAAGGAGCAGGGAGGTCAGTGGACAGAAAATTACTAAGGAGATATCAAGTGTGGGGGAATTCTGGCTGAAACACTCTGAAAGGATTTCTGCTGAAGGCAGGCCAGGTAATCAGATACGCTGGATAGGGAGCAAGGATTTTTTTAAATCAGATTCATAAGTGATCAAGTATCAAGGGTGTGGGATTCTTACTAAACTAACTTAACACAAGGCTCTTTGCCAAAACAGAACTTTGCAAGGAAGTACACAGATGGGCCTAAGAGAAAGTTCAGACACCTACGTTTTGTCAAGCAAAGAATCTCTGTCAGAGCTATGATAATTCAGTAAATGGAAAAGCAGAGACAGGCAGGGCAAGGTGGCTCATGCCTGTAATCCTAGCACTTTGGGAGTTTAAGGTGGGCAGATCACCTGAGGTCAGAAGTTCAAGACAAGCCTGGCCAACATGGCAAAACCCCATCTCTACCAAAAATACAAAAATTAGCCAGGCGTGGTGGTGTATGCCTGTAATCCCAGCTAATAGGGAGTCTGAGACATGAGAATGACTTGAACCCAGAAGGTGGAAGTGAGCCGAGATCGCGCCACTGCACTCCAGCCTAGGTGACAGAGCAAGGATCTGTCTCAAAAGAAAAAAAAAAAAGAGGAAAGAAAAGCAGAGAGATTCAAGAAGATATTTAATCCAAGAAGCAAGAAACATAAGACATGAAACAAAGTATGGTGAAAAACAGAACAAGAAAAAGCTGCTGGAAATTTAAAATGAGATTATTGAAATAAAATTTTCCATAAGGGTTAGAAGACAGTCAAGGAAATTCTCCATAAAGTATTTGTGCAAAAACAATTGAGGAGATAATCCAGTGATTCATCCAAGAGGTCTAAAGAAAAAGAGAGAGAGTAACTTCATCAGAGAGATGTCTTCTGACAGTGATGGGACAGGCATTTCAGACAGAGGGAACAGCATGTGCGAAGATGCAGAGGACTGAGAGAGCATGAGCTGTTGAGGAGACCACAAACAGTTCTGTGTAACAAAAGGACAGGATTCCTGAAAGGAAAGGAAAGGCAGTGAGATCTGAGGTAGATCCAGAAAGTTATTGTGAATAACACACAAAAGTATTGGCCTTTAACCTACAAGCTTGTGAGGGTTTTTTAAACAGAGGAGTAAGATGATCAGGTTCTCAATAAGGAAAGATGCATCTAGAGTCCAAAATATAAGACATGAACTGTTCCAGTTATCAGTTTTTGAGTAACAAATCACCACAAACAGTGGCTTAAAACAAAACAACAATGGTCTTGCTCAGGTGTGGTGGCTCATGCCTGTAACCCCAGCACATTGGGAGGCTGAGACGGGCAGATCATCTGAGGTCAGGAGTTCGAAACCAGCCTGGCCAACAAGACGAAACCCTGTCTCTACTAGAAATACAAAAATCAGCTGGGTGTGGTGGCGCAGGCCTGTAATTCCAGCTACTCAGGAGGCTGAGGCATGAGAATCGCTAGAACCCAGGAGGCGGAGGCTGCAGTGGGCCAAGATCCCACCACTGCACTCCAGCCTGGGCGACAGAGTGAGACTGTCTGCGGGGCTGTTGTGGGGAGGAGTCTTATTTTTCCTTGCAAATCCGCAATTTGGACAGGTCTTGGTGGGGACAGTTGTCTGTGCTCCGTGTGGCACCAGTTGAAGAGGTTCAAATGCTGGGAGTGACTCGATGGCTTCAAGGCTGGAATTAAAATAGCCGCTGCAGCTCCTGCCTTACATCCCCTTCAGGAAAAGTGAGAGAATGGCTTTCCCTAAATTCCCAGCAAATGTCTCATTGAGCCTGAGAGCATCTGATTGGGTCTCACATATACATCACTGAGCCAATCACCATTGCCCAGTTAATACAGTGCAATGATTGGCCCAGCCTTAATCAAATGCTGGCCCCTCACTTGAGCTGGAGAGAAGCCCCACGGTAGCACGGATTGAGAGTGGCAAATGAGAGCATCCCCAAATGATAGGCAGAGGGGAAAACAAGATGGATCCTGGAGGGCAAGCATCAAGCATGTAGGCCTCTCGATCTCCTTGCTACTCCCCTCCCCTTCTGCCTGCTCTTCCATGGAAGGAAGCGCCCTGCTCCCATGTCTTGCTGGGTGAAAAGAATGCTAATTCCTCTGACTGGAGAGCTCTATACTCAGAAGGGCCATTTACACTCTGCTCAATACGACTGATGAAGCATAAACTAATTAATTCTTACAGTAGGAGCATCCCTATCAGGTTTTTCCCAAATAGTAATGAATCATTATCAGCCAAAACCTTAACATCTGCTTAATCAATCCACTGCTAGTCACATGCTATTAATGTCAACGGCACTGTTGCCCCAGTACCAGGCAGCCTGGATCCCAAGCCCCAGAGTCTCATTAGCCTGTGTGGCCAGAGGACCTCAGGCCTGTAAGAGTTTGAGAATTTTTTTTTACCAGCACTCCGGTGAGGCTTGTTGGGGGATAGCTGAGGGCGCAGTGAAACAGTGACCTATTTCCAACTCTTTATAATCAGAAAATCTCAGAGCTGAAGGGAACTTTGAGCCAAAAGCTCTTCCGATCTCCTCTTACACACCTCTGCTGACGGCGAGGTCATGATTTCACATGGCAGCACATACCATTTAACACATCTGACTATTAGAATTTCTCAGTCTGTCCAATTAATTAGTTAATTATATCCAAACTTGAGACAGTTTGAATGGTTGTGTCCAACGCCAAGGGGTAAAATGAACAGCAAAATAAATCAAGTAGTATGACTAGCATGATTAACATTACAAAAGCAAACCATCCCATTCTATAGAGCTACAAATTTGATGTGAAGTTTCCTTGTGGCCAAAAGAAAGAGGAAACCACCATCCCTTACAAATCACAGCATCAGTAAGAAATAAATAAAAGATACATAGATCATTAGACAGATACATAGATAACAAAAAAAAAAAGTTAAAACAACTTGTTACTGAAGTTTGTTTTTCCTGAACGTGTTTATTCATACTGAACCAAAATCTATCTCCCTCTAATTTCTAGACATCAATTTAACTCAAGAGACATTTAAGAAAGCCCCAGTGACTATCTTATTCCACAGACTCCCAATGTCTGTGCTGAGCAAGACATCACATGTGCTCTTTGGAGTTCATACTCCCTAACTCATATCCTTTATTCCCCGTGAGACCTTCAGCAAGTTTCTTAACTCATGAGCTTCTGTTTCCTCATCATAACGTGGAAACAGACAGCCCTACTTTGTAGAGTGGGTGGTGCAAATCATACATGAGCTCTGCTCCACCCCTCAAAGATTGAGTCCTGCTCTACCTGTTCCATCTTATCATCAACCACTCCCTTTCACAAACTGCTGAAGGTGAATCTACCTTCCTGGTATACCCTCCAGTTTTCACTTCTCAGTCTGTCTTGCTCAAGCTGCATCTTCCACTCGGAATGCCTTCCTCCCTACTCCTACTCCCACCTCCAATCTTTAAATCCTGCCCGCCCTTCACAGCCCAACTCCAATGCCAGCTCCTACCGGAAGTCTACTAGGATTCCTACAGCTGCTAATTATATTTACCTTCCCGAAATTTAGCTCATATCTTCACCTGCCTCCACACTAGTGTATCCACTCAGAAATTCTTTTCTAAATTTAAATTTCCTTTCTAAACTTAAATTTCTCAGGAAGTCTAAATGTTTTCCAAATCTCAATTCCCTGAGAAAAATTGAGAAAACAAGAGAAAGTATCATAATTCTCCTGTGAGAATTAGAGCTTATCAATTCAAAGACATTACTGGCTCAAAGGAATTCACTGATGTCGAGCCACTCCCAAAAATAGGAAACGCTGACATCCAGAGTTGAAGGTTAAGTCTGACATCAGTCAATCTTACGTGTAACTGTTGTCATGTTATTGGTGTGTGTTTGTTGCTCTTTTTGCTGTGATCAATGAGTTATTCTTGCAAATGAAATAATATTAACATGTTCATATGCATTGTATACTTTACACAAATTCTATGAATGGTGTTCCAAGAAATAAGTTTTGGAAACAAAAGAGAAGTCCCTAAATTCATAATTTTGATATATGATTCTGCATGGTACTGTTAACCTTGCTAGGAGACCTCAATGTTACATTATTTAAATACTGTCCAATAATGTTCCCTGGCATTTTCCCATGGTTTAATATCCACTACAGGCTACAGTTCTACTCTACTAACTTCGTATTTCTTATTTCTTAAATAAAACTGTATCTATACATAATAATGAGCAGACAAAATGAAGGACATTAGTATCTTAAGAATAACTTATGATTTTAAAAATTCCCAAGAAGCCATTGGAGTTCTGATTTTCTTTTCTTTTTCTTTTTCTTTTTTTTTTTTTTTTTTTTTGTTCCAGAATCCTGAAGATTGGTATCACTACATTAAGATACTCCTGCTTTCTATTTTGTATTACAATTATTCCCTCACTTTCTCAGCTCCTCTAATAGACTGCTGGGTTTGATGACAAGGTTCACACCCAGGCACCTGCTAAAACTCTTACCTCACCTGCACTGCTTAGCATGGACCCTGCAGACAGAAAATCAAGATGGAGTCTCAAGATAGAAAGAGCACAGGCATTGGGGTGTGAATGTCAGCTTCATCACACTCTCATTGTCTGGACCTATGAGTGGCTTAACTCTCTAAACTTTAGCTTTCTCATCTGTAAAATGGAGTAATAACAATGTCTCTCTCAAAGGGTTGCAATGAGAATCAAGTGAGATAATGTGTATGAAATGCACCCAATACATATGTTACCTTTCTTCCCAATAAAAGCTCAGTGCTAATAGGATGGATGGTTGAACAGATAAATGACTACATTGTATTGGAGAAAATGTCAAGTGCTTCCCATACACACACTCCCTCCTCCTACCCCGCCAAGTTCTTGTCTTAATCAGAGAGACTAAGCTAAAAGATTTTAATGAGAGGCAATGACATTGCCCTACTTGCAGAGAAAGGAGCCATCAAAAGCTAGTGTGCTATCTGTGATGCCATAGACCCAAAAGAAGCAAGAACAGATCCCATGTTCTTCAGCAAAACTGTGGAGATCTGTTGTCTCTTAAAGGGCAGGACCATAATCCTGCTGATAGGGACAAATTTTTTCTTCCATACAGGTTTAGATTGTGCTTCTCTAAAAAAAAGAAAGAGAAAGAGGGAGGAAAGGAGGGAGAGAGGAAGGGAGAGAGGGGGAAGGAAGGGAGGGAGGGAGGGAGGGAAAGAAAAGAAGGAAGGAAAGATTTTGAGTAGTGGGCTCACTCTATTAGTCTCTTCAAGCTACCATAATAAAATAAAATAAACTGGGTGACTTAACAACAGAAATTTATTTTCTCACAGTTCTGGACGCTGAAAGTCCAAGATCAGGATGCCAGCATGGTCAGGAGTGGGATCTCTTCCAGGCTTGCCGATGGCTGCCTTCTCACTGTGTGTTCACATGGCTTTCCTCAGTGCTTGTGCATGAAATTGCGGGGGAAGGAGAGGGTGCAAAGGAGCGAAGGGAGAGCATAAGCTCTGATCTTTCTGATATCTCTTCTTATAAGGGTTAGTTTCATCATTAAGCCCCAACTCTAGCTACCTCCCAAAGGCCTCATTCCAAATACCATCACACTGCGGGTAGAGCTTCAACATATGAATTTGGAAGATACAAACATTTAGTTCTTAACAGTCACCTAGTAAGGAAATTAGCAGGTCAACAGTTCTCATTTATGGGAAGATGAAATAACAATTGGTGAGCCATGTTTTTTTTTCTTTTCCTCATTGGCGTGAAACTCACTCATACATACACACTAGCCTTCAAGGCTGGGCCATCTCAGACAAATGGGATTAGTCAAGACTCTTTCAGCTGCAAGTGACAGGAATCCAGCTCAAAATGACTTTAAAAAATAAAATGTATTGTCTCCAGTAAAGTCCAGGGTAGACCTAAGTTCACTCAGAATTGAATATAGGAGTTCAAGCCCTTTCTTCAAGCCTCTTTCTCTCCCTCAACTCTCTCTCTCTCTCTCTCTCTCTCCCCCCCCTCCATTTTTCAGCTCTGCTCTCCTCTGTTTTGAATTCATTCTCAGGGATACAGCCTCCCTATGGTGGCTCTTGCCTAGCTTACTTTTCACCAGCTTAGCAAACTCTAAAAAGGGAACTTCTACACTAGCAAAAACAAACAAAAAAAAACACAATTAAAAATGAAATTTCCTCCAGGCACTGTGGCTCACACCTATAATCTCAGCACTCTGGGAGGCTGAGGTGGGTGGATCACCTGAGGGCAGGGGTTTGATACCAGCCTGGCCAGCATGGTGAAACCCCGTCTCCACTAAATATACAAAAATAAGTTGGGTGTGGTGGCATGTGCCTGTAATTCCAGCTACTTGGAAGGCTGGGGCAGGAGAATCTCTAGAACCTGGGTGGCAGGGGTTGCAGTGAGCAGAGATTGCACCACTGCACTCCAACCTGGGTGACAGAGCTAGACTGTCTCCAAAAAAAAAAAAAAAAAAAGTTCTTTAAAATACTTTTTACAGTAGCACCAAAAAATATAAAATACTTTGGAATGAACATAATAAAAGACCTCTTCACTGAAAACAATGAATCATTACTGGGAGGAATTAAAGAAGAACTAAATAAATGGATAGATATACCATATTCATGGAACAGAAGACTCACTATGAATAAGATGTCAGCTTTCTCCAAATTAATCTATAGATTCAATCAGATACCAACCAAAATCCCAGAATGCTTTCTGAGAATCTAATATTTATATAAAAACATAAATAACCTACAAAGTAAACAGTCTTTAAAAAATTAGGAAATGTATATTGTCTGGCTTTGAGACTTACTATAAAACTACATAAATCAGGTCAGTGTGATATTTGATTAAGAACATACAAATAAATAAACAGAAGAGAATGAAAAGTTCTAGAAGACGGAAAATAATCTATAGTGATAAACATCAGAATAGCGCTTGCCTCTGGTGTATGTGTGTTAGGGAGGGGGTGGCATTGACCAGGAAGAGACAGAGGGAACTTTCTGGCATAAACTGGAAAAGAGCCTGTTGGAATCTCTTAGGGTGATTAAAATGATCTATATCTTTGTTTGGGTATTGATTACACAAATGTGTATACATTTGTCAAAACTCTTTACACTGAACTCTAAGGATCTATACATTTTCACCCTATGTAAATCACATCCCAATTCAAGAAAAAAGAGAGCTTCTCTGTTATAAAGGTCTAATAAGTTCTCAGAGCTGCCTCTCATTGCACAGATGTGGCTCACATGTTCATCCCTGGACCAGCCACTGACCAGAACGGGATACTCTGATTACACAGGACTGATTTACCCGTCTGTCCCTGGAACTCAGACGTGGAGTCAGCACCCAAGAACCACATGGCCTGGAACAAGGTACTTCTGCAAAGTAAAGCCAGGGTGTTCATCCCTTCATGGAAAGGAAAAGATGGGTGGAGGGAAGGGAAGCTGGAGGTGAGGTCAATGTGTTCTACCTTTCCTCTTCAAGCTGTGTTTCACCTCAAGGATACATTAGATAGATTGAGAGGAAAACCAAGGCCATCCAAAAAACTAAAGACCTACTTCCCATGTCTATTAGCAGGAGTCTGTGCGCCTACAAGAAAAGCCACTCATTTCCAACATGGCAGAGGGTGATGGCACAGTAAGACTGCAGGAGATGGTCTGATGAATGAGCCTGTGGCAGCACCCCTGACACTCCATCAGGAGAGCACATCAAAGTACCAAGAGGACAGAGGCCTGAGATCAAAGAAAGAGGCCACCATGGATAGGAACCTTGTGACTTGAGGACAAATGGCCAAAACCATAGATGCCACCAGCAGTCCATCACCAAGGAGGCAAGAAGAGGCCTGTCATGCCTTAGTGGCCTACAGTCCAGGGAGCAGACTGGACTAGCCCTGGATATGGAGGACACAGTGTGGACCTGAGGCTCCTTATCCCTGCTGTCTTGTGGTTACAGTAAACCCCTTAAATACCCAGGCACCATCTTGGAGAGGAGAAGGAAAAAGAGTGAAACTCTGAAAGATGGAGCTTTTACTTAAAGAGTCATTGAGTAATCCCAAAAAGACTATTTGAGTCAGCCCTGATAGCAAGATAGAAAAGCCAGAGTGGAAACATTTTCACTGAAAGAGACTAAATAGACTGGTAGACACTCGACTGGCCTGTTAAGTGTCCCTGTTCTCCTATAGAAAAGGGGCTCAAAAGGAAGGTATGATGAACTAGAGGGGCTACATGTTGCAGCATATTAAAATATGATTTGAGGAAATTTACAGGTTCTACCATTTAATTTTTGTGTCAGAAAAGCAAAATTCCATGCCCAGGGTCATACAGATGGTAAAAGATGTGAACAAATGTGAACCTGAAAGAGCAAATCCTTAAAGATAGATCCCAAGTGGCTAACTGGGCCTAAATTTAAAACAGAGCCAGTGACCATTTGCTGACTAGAGGTCACATACTCTGAGTTCTCCAAAAACCCACAACTTTTTAACTTTCTGAGTTCACCTGAACTCAGAAACAATCAGAGCTCACCTACCTCAGCTAACCAGGGCTCAGCTGTATTGACCAATGGAACTCAGCTGTGTGAACCAATTAGAACTAAGCACGTTTTAATTCTTCATTTGCATAAAGAAACCTGGGCTGGAAATTTTGCTATAAAACTCAAACCCTGGCCTGGTGCAGTGGCTCGCACCTGTAGTCCCAGCACTTTGGGAGGGCTGAGTTGGATGGATCACTTGAGCTCAGGAGTTTGAGACCAGCCTGGGCAATATAGCAAGACCCCATCTCTACAAAAAATACAAAAATTAACCAGGCATGGTGACATGCACCTGTAGTCCCAACTACTCAGGAGGCTGAAGTGGAAAATCACTTGAGCACAGAACATCGAGGCTGCAGTGAGCCATGATCACGCCACTGCACTCCAGCCCAGGTGACAAAGCAAGACTTTGTCTCAAAGGAAAAAAAAACGCTCAGCCCTCTCTTTGTTCTCTGGAATGCACCTTGGTTTTACACTGAAGGCTGCCTCTCCCTGGTTTGCAAACTGTTGACTGGAATAAAGTCTCTTTCCTCCAAATTTATTTTCAGATAACTCTTATTCACAAAGACTAGGCTGAGAACTGAACAAGATCTGCCATGAGCCAGAGATGCATTCTTCATGCTGCCCTATGCCACCCCCCTGCCTCCCTGCCTTCCAGGGTCTGTCCTGCTACATCTGGAACCTTCTCCCACTGTCTCCACCAACCCTGACACGCCTTTCTCTTGAGGGATGTTTCTGCCTAAACTAGACCCTTCCTGTTTCCCACCTGCTAAGGGGATAATGACTCTATGGGCAGACAGCCCCAGCGCTAATGCTCAATGGTAGCCCTAGGAACTGCAGACTCCCAGGCTTCCTATTTCCCCTCATTAGCATGCCAAATCCCACTCCAAATGTTCCCCCATAGCCTGAGAGAGCACAGTCAAACTCCTCAGCCTGCATGCCTGACAACTCCCGATCTGGTTCCAACCTGCCTTTTCTCTTGCCCACTCTGTTCTTACACATTCTCAGTGCCAATCAGCTCTGCCTACTCTTTGTCCCTGAGCCCTTTGTGTGCACTCTCATCTCAGCACCTTTGCTTGCCACCCTCTTTGCTTCCAGGCCATCCCTCATCCTCGAGTCCCTCCTCAAGACTATTCCACCCAACAACGGCCTCTCCTTCCTGTAACTCCAAAACTCTTTCACTGGGAAATTGTAGCTGGGTGGAGACTTTTGAAAAACAGACAGATCTGGGTTCAAATCTCACCTACTAGTTTTTTGACAATGGCAAGTCACATAATCTCTTGATGCCTCAGTTTGACTCATCCACAAAATTGGAATGCAATTGCTTACCTTAGAGTAGCCATAGGAGTGAAATGAGATAATACATGCCAAGTGTCTAGTGGGGCCTGGCACATAGTAAGTGCCCTTTTGCTACATCCTGATGAACTTCCTAATTTTATTCTCTTACCCACAAACGAATAATAATGTAAATATGTCTTACCTTGTCTACTTTAGAAGGGTGACTTATATTGGGAAAATGGCACAAGATAGCAAGGATGGCTTTTAAAAGTGCATACTTGGGCCAGGCATGGCGGCTCATGCCTGTAATCCCAACACTTTGGAAGTCAAGGCAGAAGGATCACTTGAGTTCAGGACTTGAAGACCAGCCTGGGCAACATGGCGAAACCCCATCTGACATGGTTTGGCTCTGTGTCCCCACCCAATCTCATCTTGAATTGTACAAGATGCTGTGGGAGAGACCCAGTGGGAGATAATTGAAGCATTGGGGAGTTTCCCCCATACTGTTCTCGTGGTAGTGGATAAGTCTCATGAGATCTGATGTTTTTATCAGGGGTTTCCGCTTTTGCGTCTTCCTCATGCTCTCTTTGCCTGCTCTGCCATTCATGTAAGGTGGGACTTACTCCTCCTTGCTTTCTGCCATGATTGTGAGGCTTCCCAAGCCATGTGGAACTGTAAGTCCAATTAAACCTCTTTCTTTTGTAAATTGCCCAGTCTTAAATATGTCTTTATCAGCAGCATGAAAACAGACTAATACAGTAAATTGGTATCAGTAGAGTGGGGCACTCCTGAAAAGATACCTGAAAATGTGGAAGCAACTTTGGAACTGGGTAACAGGCAGGGGTTGGAACACTTTGGAGGGCTCAGAAGAAGACAGGAAAATGTGGGAAAGTTTGGAACCTCCTAGAGATTTGTTGAATGGCTTTGCCCAAAATGCTGACAGCAATATGGACAATGAAATCCAGCTCGAGGTGGTCTCAGACAGAGATGAGGTACTAGTTGGGAACTGGAGTAAAGGGGACTCTTATTATGTTTTAGTGAAGAGACTAGTGGCATTTTGCCCTGGCCCTAGAGATTTGTGGGACTTTGAACTTGAGATAGCTGATTTAGGGTATCTGGAGGAAGAAATTTCTAAGCAGTGAAGCATTCAAGAGGTGACTTGGATGTTGTTAAAAGCATTCAGTTTTATAAGGGAAGCAGAACATAAAAGTTCAAAAAAATTGCAGCCTGACAATGTGATAGAAAAGAAAAACCTATTTCCTGAGGAGAAATTCAAGCTGGCTGTATAAATTTGCATAAGTAACGAGGAGCGGAATGTTAATCCCCAAGACAATGGGGAAATGTCTTCAGGGCATGTCAGAGGTCTTCACAGCAGCCCCTCCCGTCACAGACCAGGAGGTCTAGGAGAAAAAAGTGGTTTTGTGGGCTGGGTCCAGGGTCCCTGTGCTGTGTGCAGCCTAGGGAATTGGTGCCCTGCATCCCAACCACTCCAACCATGGCTGAAAGGGGCCAATATAGAGCTTGGACCGTGGCTTCAGAGGATGCAAGCCTCAAGCCTTGGTAGCTTCCACAAGGTCTTGAGTCTGTGAGTGTGTAGAAATCAAGAATTGAGGTTTGGGAACCTCTGCCTAGATTTCAGAAGATGTATGGAAATGCTTGGATGTCTAGGCAGAAGTTTGCTGCAGAGGTGAGGCTCTCATGGAGAAATTCTGCTAAGGCAGCACAGAAGGGAAATGTGGAGTTGGAGCCCCCACACTGAGTCCCCACTGGGACACTGCCTAATGGAGCTATGAGAAGAGGACCACTGTTCTCCAGACCCCAGAATGGTAGATCCACTGACAGCTTGCACCATGCACCTGGAAAAGCTGCAGACACTCAATGCCAGCCTGTGAAAGCGGCCAGAATGGGAGGCTATACCCTGCAGAACCACAGGGGCGGAGCTGCCCAAGGCCATGGGAGGCCACATCTTGCATCAGTGTGAATTGGATGTGAGACATGGGGTCAAAAGAGATCATTTTGGAGCTTTAAGATTTGACTGCCCTGCTGGATTTTGGACTTGCGTGGGTTCTGTAGCCCCTTTGTTTTGACCAATTTCTCCCATTTGAAATGGCTGAATTTTCCCAATGCCTGTACTCCCATTGTATCTAGGAAGTAACTAACTTGCTTTTTGATTTACAGGCTCATAGGCAGAAGGGACTTGCCTTGTCTTGGATGAGACTTTGGACTGTGGACTTTTAAGTTAATGCTGAGATGAGTTAAGACTTTGGGGGACTCTTGGGAAGGGATGATTGGTTTTGAAATGTGAGGACATGAGATTTGGCAGGAGCCAGGGGCAGAATGATATGGTTTGGCTCTGTGTTCCCACCTAATTCTCAACTTGAATTGTACTCCTATAATTCCCATGTGTTGTGGGAGGGACCTGGGGGGAAATAATGGAATCATGGGGGTGGTTTCCCCCATACTGTTCTCGTGGTAGTGAAGAAGTCTCACGAGATCTGATGGTTTTATCAGGGGCTTCTGCTTTTGCATCTTCCTCATTCTCTCTTTGCCTGCTACCATCTATGTAAGATGGGACTTGCTCCTCCTTGCCTTCCTCCATGATTTTGAGGCTTCCCCATCCACGTGGAACTGTAAATCCAATTGAACCTCTTTCTTTTGTAAATTGCCCAGTTTTAGTATGTATTTATTAGCAGCATGAAAACGGACTAATATATGGCCAGAATTGAGCCATTCTGTCAAGACCCATCCTAAGCAGCTGGCTGCAGGGGAAGAAAGCTTAAGAGCAAAAGCCTTTGAGATGGTCCTCCAAGGGTGGTGGTTGAGGGGAATCAGAGGAGGTCAAGTTGAGCCACTCTTGGGGATGTCTAGTGGACAGCCTCCCTTCCTGTGGGATCTCCTGAAGAGCTCATGCATGCATTCCAAGATCAGTTTAGGAGCTACCACATAGGGATTCTTACCAGAGACAGCAAAGAGAGGGCTGTGTGACAGCCATTAGCCACCCATATTAGTTAGATAGGCTAGACTATGCTAAGTAACAAAGTCCCCAAATCTTTGTGCCTTATGACAATACAGAAATCTTTCTTGTTCATTCTTCATGTCTGTCTCTACTCATCCTAGTGGAATACATGCTCACATGGCATTTATTATATCAAGTCCCATGGCTCCACCTAACTTCAAGGGGACAGAAAAGTATAACCCTACTATGTGCTGGAAGGGCAAAAGAGCAGGCTGTGGCCCCTCCTCATGGCCAGATTCTCAGGCTGATTGGCGGCTGGCCTGAGAGGAAGGGGAGGATGAAATTAGACATGCAATTTCAATTTGAAGCCAGACTAGACTTTCATTTTAAATATTGAAAATGAAAGGAGCCTGTGGGCTCTGCATATGTCTTTATAGTAGCATGATTTATAATCCTTTGGGTATATACCCAGTAATGGGATTACTGGGTCAAATGGTATTTGTAGTTCTAGATCCTTGAGCAATCACCACACTGTCTTCCACAATGGTTGAGCTAATTAACACTCCCACCAACAGTGTAAAAGCATTCCTATTTCTCCACATCCTCTCCACCATCTGTCGTTTCCTGACTTTTTAATGATCACTATTCTAACTGGTGTGAGATGGTATCTCATTGTGGTTTTGATTTGCATTTCTCTAATGACCAGTGATGATGAGCTTTTTTTCATATGTTTGTTGGCTGCATAAATGTCTTCTTTTGAGAAGTGTCTGTTCATGTCCTTCACCCACTTTTTGATGGTGTTGTTTTTTTCTCGTAAATTTGTTTAAACTCTGTGTAGATTCTTTGTCAGATGGATAGATTGCAAAAATTTTCTCCCATTTTATAGGCTGCCTTTTCACTCTGATGATAGTTTCTTTTGCTGTGCAGAAGCTCTTTAGTATAATTAGATCCCACTTGTCAATTTTGGCTTTTGTTGACATTGCTTGTGGTATTTTAGTTATGAAGTCTTTGCCCATGCCTATGCCCTGAATGGTATTGTCTAGGTTTTCTTCTAGGGTTTTTATGGTTTTAAGTCTTACGTTTAAGTCTTTAATCCAACTTGAGTTAATTTTCATATGCAGTGTAAGGAAGGGATCCAGTTTCAGCTTCCTGCATATGGCTAGCCAGTTTTCCCAACACCACTTATTAAATAGGGAACCCTTTCCCCATTGCTCATTTCTGTCAGGTTTGTCAAAGATCAGATGGTTGTAGATACATGGTGTTATTTCTGAGGCCTCTGTTCTGTTCCATTGGTCTATATATCTGTTTTGCTACCAGTACCATGCTGTTTTGGTTACTGTAGCTTTGTAGTATAGTTTGAAGTCAGGTCGCATGATGCCTCCAGCTTTGTTCTTTTTGCATAGGATTGTCTTGGCTATGTGGGCCCTTTTTTGGTTCCATATGAAATTTAAAGTAGTTTCTTCCAATTCTGTGAAGAAAGTCAATGGTAGCTTGAAGGGTATAGCATTGAATCTATAAATTACTTTGGGCAGTATGGCCATTTTCACAATATTGATTCTTCCTATCCACAAGCATGGAATGTTTTTCCATTTGTTTGTGTTCTCTCTTTTTTCCTTGAGGTTTGTAGTTCTCCTTGAAGAGGTCCTCCACATCCCTTGTAAGTTGTATTCCTAGGTATTTTATTCTCTTTGTAGCAATTGTGAATGGGAGTTCACTCATGATTTGGCTCTCTGTTTGTTATTGGTGTATAGGAATGGTTGTGATTTTTGCACATTGATTTTGTATCCTGAGACTTTGCTGAAGTTTCTTATCAGCTTAAGGAGATTTGGAGCTAAGATGATGGGGTTTTCTAAATATACAATCATGTCATCTGCAAACAGAGACAATTTGACTTCCTCTTTTCCTAATACCCTTTCTTTCTTTCTCTTGGCTGATTGCCTGGCCAGAACTTCCAATACTATGTTGAATAGGAGTGGTGAGAGCAGGCATCCTTGTCTTCTGCAGGTTTTCAAAGGGCATGCTTCCAGTTTTTGCCCTTTCAGTATGATATTGGCTGTGGGTTTGTCATGAATAGCTCTTATTATTTTGAGATACGTTCCATCAATACCTAGTTTATTGAGAGTTTTTAGCATGAAGAGATGTTGAATTATGTTGAAGGCCTTTTCTGCATCTATTGAGATAATCAGGTGGTTTTTGTCATTGGTTTTGTTTGTGTAATGGATTACATTTATTGATTTGTGCATGTTGAACCAGCCTTGCATCCCAGAGATGAAGCCGACTTGATCATGGTGGATAAGCTTTTTGATGTGCTGCTGGATTCGGTTTACCAGTATTTTATTGAGGATTTTCACATTGATATTTATCAGGGATATTGGCCTGAGAGTTTCTTTTTTTGCTATGTCTCTGCCAAGTTTTGGTATCAGGATGATGCTGGCCTCATAAAATGAGTTAGGGAGGATTCCCTCTTTTCTTATTGTTTGGAATACTTTCAGCAGGAACAGTACCAGCTCCTCTTTGTACCTCTGGTAGAATTTGGCTCTGAATCCATCTGGTCCTGGATTTTTTTTGGGTTAGTAGGCTATTAATTGCTGCCTCAATTTCAGAACTTACTATTGGTCTATTCAGGGATTCAACTTCTTCCTGGTTTAGTCTTGGGAAGGTGTATGTGTCCAGGAATTTATCCATTTCTTCTAGATTTTCTGGTTTATTTGTGTAGAGGTGTTTATAGTATTCTGTGATGGTAGTTTGTATTTCTGTGGGATTGGTGGTGATATCCCCTTTATCATTTTTTATTGCATGTTTGATTCTTCTCTCTTTTCTTCTTTATTAGTCTGGCTAGCGGTCTATCAATTTTGTTGATCTTTCCAAAAAACCAGCTCCTAGATTCATTGATTTTTTGAAGGGTTTTTCGTGCCTCTGTCTCCTTCAGTTCTGCTCTGATCTTTCTTATTTCTTGTCTTCTGCTAGCTTTTGAATTTGTTTGCTTTTGCTACTCTAGTTCTTTTCATTGTGATGTTAGTGTGTCAATTTTAGATCTTTCCTGCTTTCCCTTGTGAGCATTTAGTGCTATAAATTTCCCTCTACACACTGCTTTAAATGTGTACCAGGGATTCTGGTACATTGTGTCTTTGTTCTCACTGGTTTCAAAGAATTTTTTTTTTTTTTTTTTTTTTTTTTTTTTTTTGAGACATAGTCTCACTCTGTCACCCAGGCTGCAGTGCAGTGGCATAATCTCTGCTCACTGCAATCTCTGCCTCCTGGGTTCAAGCCATTATCTTGCTCAGCCTCCCAAGTAGCTGGGATTACAGGTACCCACCACCATGCCTGGCTAAATTTTGTATTTTTAGTAGAGGTGGGGTTTCACCATCTTGGCCAGGCTGGTCTTGAACTCCTGACCTCGTGATCCACCTGCCTCAGCCTCCCAAAGTGCTGGGATTACAGGCATGAGCCACCACACCCAGCCCCAAAAAACATCTGTATTTCTGCCTTCGTTTTGTTATTTACCCAGTAGTCATTCAGAAGCAGGTTGCTCAGTTTCCACGTAGTTGTGCAGTTTTGAGTGAGTTTCTTAATCTTGAGTTTTAATTTGATTGCACTGTGATGTGAGAGACTGTTATGATTTCCATTCTTCTGCATTTGCTGAGGAGTGTTTTACTTCCAATTATGTGATCAATTTTAGAATAAGTGCAATGTGGTGCTGAAAAGAATGTATATTCTGTTGATCTGAGGTGGAGAGTTCTGTAGATATCTATTAGGTCCACTTGGCCCAGAGCTGAGTTCAAGTCCTGGATATCCTTGTTAGTTTTCTGTCTCATTGATCTAATGTTGACAGTGGGGTTTTAAAGTCTCCCACTAGTACTGTGTGGGAGTCTAAGTCTCTTTGTGCATCTCTGAGAACTTGCTTTATGAATCTGGGTGCTCCTGTACTGGGTGTATATAGACTTAGGATAGTTATCTCTTCTTGTTGCATTAATCCCTTTACCATTATGTAATGGCCTTCTTTGTCTCTTTTGATCTTTGTTGGTTTAAAGTCTGTTTTATCAGAGACTACAATTGCAACCCCTGCTTTTTTTTTTTTTTTTTTTTTTTTTTTTTTTTTTTTTTTTTTTTTTTGCTTTCCATTTGCTTGGTAGATATTCCTCCATCCCTTTATTTTGAGGCTATCTTCACACGTGAGATGGGTCTCCTGAATACAGCACACCAATGGGTCTTGACTCTTTATCCAATTTGGCAGTCTGTGTCTTTTAATTGGGCAATTAGTCCATTTACATTTAAAGTTAATATTGATATGTGTGAATTTGATCCTACCATTATGATGGTAGCTAGTTATTTTGCCCATTAGTTGATGCAGTTTCTTCATAGCATCAATGATCTTTACAATTTGGTATGTTTTTGCAGTGGCTGGTACCGGTTGTTCCTTTCCATGTTTAGTGTTTCCTTCAGGAGCTCTCATAAGCCAGGCCTGGTGGTGACAAAATCTCTCAGCATTTGCTTGTCTGTAAAGGATTTTATTTCTCCTTCGCTTATGAAGCATAGTTTGGCTGGATATGAAATTCTGAGTTGAAAATTTTCTTTGAGAATATTTAATATTGGCCCCCAATCTCTTCTGGCTTGTAGGGTTTCTGCCGAGAGATCTGCTGTTAGTCTGATGGGCTTCCCTTTGTGGGTGACCCAACCTTTCTGTCTGTCTGCCCTTAACATTTTTTCCTTCATTTCAACCTTGGCCAATCTGATGATTATGTGTCTTGGGGTTGCTGTTCTTGAGGAGTGTCTTCGTGGTGTTCTCTATATTTCCTGAATTTGAATGTTGCCCTGCCTTGCTAAGTTGGGGAAGTTCTCCTGGGTGATACCCTGAAGAGTGTTCTCCAACTTGGTTACACTTTCCTCGTCACTTTCAGGTACACCAATCAAACATAAATTTGGTCTTTTCACATAGTCCCATATTTTTGGAAGCTTTGTTTGTTTCTTTCCACTCTTTTTTCTCTAATCTTGTCTTCTCACTTTATTTCATTGAATTGATCTTCAATCTCTGATATCCTTTCTTCCACTTGATCAATTCGGCTATTGATACTTGTGTATGGTTCATAAAGTTCTTGTGCTATGTTTTTCAGCTCCATCAGGTCATTTATGTTCTTCTCAAACTGGTTATTCTAGTTAGCAATTTGTCTAACCTTTTCTCAAGGTTCTTAGCTTCCTTGCATTGGGTTAGAACATGCTCCTTTAGCTCTGAGAAGTTTGTTATTACCCACCTTCTGAAGCCTGCTTCTATCAATTCGTCTAACTCATTCTCCATCCAGTTTTGTTCCCTTGCTGGTAAGGAGTTGTGATCCTTTGGAGGAAAAGAGATGTTCTGGTTTTTGGAATTTTCAGCCTTTTTGCACTGGTTTTCTCTCCATCTTCATGGATTTATCTACTTTTGGTCTTTGAAGTCAGTAACCTTCAGCTGGAGTCTCTGAGTGGATGTCCTTTTGTTGATGTTGATACTATTCCTTTCTGTTTGTTAGTTTTCTTTCTAACAGTCAGGCCCCTCTGCTGCAGGTCTGCTAGAGTTTGCTGGCTGTCCACTCCAGACCCTGTTTGCCTGGGTATAACCGGCAGAGGCTGCAGAACAGCAAACATTACTGCCTGTTCCTTCCTCTGGAAGTTTCTTCCCAGAGGGGCACCCGCCAGATGCCAGCCAGAGCTCTCCTGTATGAGGTGTCTTTTGGCCCCTACTGGGAGGTGTCTCCTAGTCAGGATACACGGGTGTCAGGGACCCACTTGAGGAGGCAATCTGTCCCTTACCAGAGCTCGAACGCTGTGCTGGGAGATCCACTGCTCTCTTCAGAGCTGCCAGGCAGGGACGTTTAAGTCTGCCGAAGTTGTGCCCACAATCGCCCCTTCCCCCAGGTGCTCTGTCCCAGGGAGGTGGGGGTTTTATCTGTAAGTCCCTGACTGAGGCTACAGCCTTTTTTTCAGAGATGCCCTGCCCAGAGAGGAGGGAATCTAGAGAGGCAGTCTGGCCACAGCAGCCTTGCTGAGCTGCGGTGGGCTCTGCCCAGTTCAAACTTCCTGGCGGCTTTGTTTACACTGTCAGAGGAAAACCACCTCCTCAAGCCTCAGCAATGGAGGACGCCCCGCCCCCCACCAAGCTCAAGTATCCCAGGTCAAGCTCAGACTTCTTCGCAGGCAGCAAGAATTTCAAGCCAGTGGATCTTAGCTTTCTGGACTCCGTTGGGGTGGGACCTGCCAGCTAGACCACTTGGCTCCCTGGCTTCTGCCCCCTTTCCAGGGGAGTGAACAGTTTTGTCTTATTGGCATTCCAGGTGCCACTGGGGTATGAAAAAAAAAGACTCCTGCGGCTCCTGCGGCTAACTCGGTGTCGCCCAAACAGCCTCCCAGTTTTGTGCTGGAAACCCAGGGTCCTGGTGGTGTAGGTACCAGAGGGAATCTCCTGGTCTGCAGGTTGTGAAGACCATGGGAAAAGCGCAGTATCTGGGCTGGAGTACATGATACAGTCCCTAATGGCATCCCTTGACTGGAAGAAGGAGTTCCCCAATCTCTTGCACTTCCCAGGTGAGGTGACACCCCACCCTGCTTCGGCTCACCCTCCTTGGGCTGCACCCACTGTTCAACCAGTCCCAATGAGATGAACCAGGTACCTCAGTTGGAAATGCATAAATCACTTGCCTTCTGTGTTGATCTCACTGGGAGCTGAAGACCAGAGCTGATCCTATTCGGCCATCTTGCCAGCAAGGGGAAGCCCTTTATAAAACCAGCAGATCTCATGAGAACTAACTCACTATTATGAGAACAGGATGGGGGAAACTGTCCCCATGATTCAATTATCTCCACCTGGTGCCTCCCATGAGGGGATTATGGAAAACACAATTCAAGATAAGATTTGGGTGAATTTGGGTGATATGAAGCCAAACCATATCACCAATCTTCATCAGCTCCTCCAAATCTCTATGAGTAATTCTCTTAGAACTCTTTACATGGGGTGGAGGACAAACTCCCCTCTAACCTCTCCCTGAGAAATCAGGGGAGCCACAGTCACTATCCTCCAAAGACTCCCTAATCTCTTGAGATAAATTCTTTGAATATCTCAACCAGCACTGTCCAACAGAAATATAATGCAAGATACGTACGTAATTTTAAATTTTAGTCATATTAAAGCAGGTAATATGACTATTGGTTGAATTTTAATACTATATTTTTTTAACTCAATTATCTCTAAAATATTGCAATGTACTCAATATAAAAAGTTATTAATGAGATAACTTCACACTATTTTATTGGATAAGTCTTCACCATCCATTGTATATTTTACATTTACAGCACATCTCAGTCTGGACTAGTCACATTTCAAATGTTCAACAGCCACCTGAGGTTAGTGACTACCATTATTGGACAGTGCCAGACATATACTTTCATCTGTTAGGCTGGGACTATGTGGGCTTCATGCAGGGCTGAGCTTCAGTGATAGCTGGAGGTAGAAGAACCCATTTGGTAGCTTCTGTGAGGGTTGCCTGCTCCTCTTTGTTTTGAGTATTCTTTATGACACAAGTGCATTCTGCCTCTTCTCCCTACCTTTACTTCCTGATGATCCATTCTGAGACAAGGGGAATTCACCATGCTTTTAAACATGTGAAGTGCTTAGCCCAGTGCTTAGCTCATAGTCCATATTCAATAAACACTATTATCCCACCTAATGCCAAGAATAGGGACAGACACATGGTAGGTGCCCCCAAAGAACTTGCTGAGTGAATTGACTTTTACTTAGTGCCCAGGTAGAACTTCCAAGTTCCATCAAGTTATCCCAACACCAGGTGCAGGGCCAGGCACAAAACAGGACTCAATGAGCATATCCACGCTACAGGGCCTGGTCCTGGGTGCCAACCACAGCAGGTGTTCAACAAGAATACACTTGCACTTCACAACGAAGTGGAAAGGAGCATTCAGTGTAGATGTGGAAACTAGACTCCTTCCCTCAAAGCACAAAGCTATAGCCAATTAAGGAATTTAAAACATAGATAACAGTGTAGAATGTCAAAGCTAGGATAAAAGGTCTCTGAAAGGCTGCCTCATCCAACCCCTTTGTCATGTGGAGAGTGGGAAGCTGAGGTCTAGAAATTGAAAGGAATTTGTAGACCTGGGAAGGACAACCCAAGTCCCCTCTCAGCAAAGCAAGAGCTTAGTTTAAAATAAAGACTCCAAAATGCTTCTCAGGGCTTTTAATGCAGAGGAAAAGCAATGTTCGACTTTGTGGGTGGAGGAGCTGTTAGAAGGGGATCTGAAAGCTCTCATCTTGACTCTGCCTCCACTTCCCACAAGATCTTGAGAAAGCTCCTTTCCTCTTGGATACCCATCAGCTTCCAGAGGACAAAGAGAACAATCAAGCAAATGAGATGCTGCCAAGCTTATACCAAGATGTCATAGGATCACACAGAACATCCATCCCAAGTTCCATTTTACAGATGGAAAAACTAAGGCCCAGAAATGGAAAGGGACTTAAATAAGATCACCCAACAAATTAGCAGCAGGTCCTCACTCCCACCCTGAGGTTATAGGGCTCTTTCTTCTATGCCAGAAACATCTCTCCAAATAACAGCACTCACTTCCTCTCCATCCTACCTCTTTGATTCTGAAATATTGGGCAGAGGCTGCCACTCCTTTGGAAGACAGAAGGGATTTGGAGGATAGGTGGGCAATCAGCTGACTTTTCTCAAGATGGCTCTGACACTGAGGGGGGGAAAAATGGGAGTTCAGGGGCCAGACTGGGATGAGAGCTGGCAGCCAACAATCAGGCCTAGAGAAAAATGCAAATGAAATGCTGCTAAGGAGAAGAAATGCAAAGATCTGAGGCCAATTCCAGCAAGCTTACACACATACACACACACACACACACACAGCCACAGCCTCAGCCTTGCATCCCACGTCATTCAATTCCCCTGCGTGTTCTAAACCTAGATGATCAGATAATAAGAGGTTGAGTGGTATGCATAACATCAAGTTGATTAAATTTGTTTACTGGTAATTCTTTCAGGTTCCCATGAATATCGTGTAATTTCCTTGCTGTATTTCAAACAGATTTGGGCTAATGCATTATTGACAGCACCCTTGCAGACCATCTCCACAATGTCATTCAGGATAATTATTTCACAACAGATTTCCAGGGCCTCTGGTTCCTGTTGGGATTCACTTGGGCATAAATTACAGAGCCGAATATTTAATCAGGGTCCCCATTAGAACCCTGTGGCTTATTTTTAGGAATTGAGGAGGGAGAGCGGGTGGGAGAGAGGATACTTGTATTATTATGGCATGAATACATTTCTTCTGGGCTGGGTGGGTTGTTGTGGTGGTGTTTTTTTTCTTTTTTCCCAAAGCTCAACCAAGCTGAAAAGCAGCCTGAAGCATCCTTGCCTTTTTTAGAAATAAACACATGCATTAATCTTTGACTGCATTAAATTAAATATTAATGTTAACGGATCACATAATGTGAAGTTAAAAAAACGATTAACATTTACACCACATTCTCTCTTCATGACTTTTCTGTTACGCAAATCAGTCCCTCTCTTAACTAATAAGACCTAAGAACTGTCATCCTGGAGAGGTAGGACCAGGAGGCAGGAGCTGGGTGATTGTTTGGGGGCATTTCTGAAACAAACAAAAAAAAAAAGCAGGGGGAAAGGTGTCCAGCGGCAGCCACAAACTCAACCTGCCTCCTGCTCACATAGTTCAGCCATAACTCAGGTGTGTTGGAGTTGTTCCTTGCAAGGAATAATCTCAGGGCTAATTAGCAATGCCGAGTCGTGGTGTGCCAGGTCCGGCAGTGTTTGCATTTCCGACTAGCTGTGTAGTTCGAGCAGCAGCATTAATCCTGCCACCATCGTGCCCTAGAAAACCATCACGCCGGGCTGCCATGGGCCTCCTCGCTGCCCATTCCAACCACCTCTCTTCAGCCCTCCACAGACCGGCCTCCTCTGTAGCTGTAGAGTTGCTATTGCCCTTCCCTTTTAAAAGGGTGTGCCCCTGGGGTTTTGAGACTTCTCCTGACCCCTTTTCACTGTATTATGCACTGCCCAGCCCATCAGAGGCCACCAGGCAATGTAGTCTCCCCTACCCTTTTCCCTTCTTTTTTTTTTTTTTTTTTGTTTTCGTTTTGTTTTGTTTGTTTTTGAGACAGGGTCTTGTTCTGTCACCCAGGCTGGAGTGCGGCAGCGCGATCTGGACTCACTGCAACCTCCCTCTCCCAGGTTCAAGTGATTCTCCTGCCTCAGCCTGCAAGTAGCTGGGATTACAGGCATGCACCACCATGCCTAGCTAATTCCTGTATTTAAGTAGAGACAGGGTTTTACCATGTTGGCCAGGCTGATCTCGAACTCCTGACCTCAAGTGATCCGCCTGCCTAAGCCTCCCAAAGTGCTGGAATTACAGGTGTAAGCCACCATGCCCAGCCATGGATCTCTTTATTCTTGCATTGCTAGGCTCCCAGGCAGAGTGAGATATTAATCCTCTCCTCAGAGATGGCAGCCAGGACTTGGATTCCTTGATATTGCCCACCCCATGGGCAATATCCTTTATGCTTAAATATCAATTATACCCGTTTTTTTTTTTTTGAGACAGAGTCTCGCTATGTTGCCCAGGCTGGAGTGCATGATCCTGGCTCACTGCAACTCCGCCTCCGAGGTTCAAGCGATTTCTGGCTAATTTTTGTATTTTTAGTAGAGTCAGGGTCTCATCTTGTTGGCCGGGCTGGCGTCAAACTCCTGACCTCAAGTGATCCGCCTGCCTTGGTCTCCCAAACTGCTAGGATTACAGGTGTGAGCTACTGCGCCTGGCCAACTAGACCCTTTTCAAAGCTATCCTATCTATTGTTCCACCTCATCGTCAGAGCCCACAGGTGAGGTAGACAGAACAGGTCTCTGTTATTGGCAGGGGAGGTTGATAAGGACCAGACAGCATGAAGGCTGGAGCTCAGGACACTTAAGGGTACATTTGTTATTATTACTATTAACAGCAATAATACAAGCCACCGCTTGTTAAGGGATGGCTATTTGCAAGTACTGTGCTAACACTTCATATACATCATGCAACTCTGCCATGTAGGTATTTGGATCCCCATTCTAGTAATAAGAAACAAGCTCAGAGAAGTTAAAAAATGTGCTTAAGGGCATCAGCTACTAAGTTCAGAGAAAGGACTTGAATCTAGGTTTGTCTGGCTCCAAAGTGATAATTCTTAGCCATTATATTAAATGGCTCCCACTGTTGGCCACTGCCTAGCTCCCCAGACAAGAGACATAGCCAGGGTCCAGTGTCACTGGCTGCAAAGTGAGTGCTCTGACTTGCACACTGACATTTAGATTCTCCAGGTGAAAACAGAGCTCCCTTGAGACAAGGTTTTCTTGAGCTAAGCTCTGGTGGGGGAAGGAATTTAATTAGAACACAGGTCTCCTGAATCCCAGCACCAAGACTCAGTGGACAGGCTCACATCCAGCCAGCCACGGAGCCCTGATTGGACGTGCAACTCATCATTAGTAAGTCCTCTCTCCTGCTCTTTGGGCTGTCTTGGAGGCAGAGGGGCTGGCTGGACAGGTGGGAATCGCGATGCTGATCCATTCCACCTGATAATTGGGAAGGCTTCTAATTACAAAGCCCTAGGAAGCAAGTCCTGGGGGCAGGTTGGATCTGCCCATTACTGTGCCTGCCCGTACTTTGCCCCCAGGGGCAGTGCAGAAAGGGAGCACAGAGCAAAGGAAGGCTGGTCAGAGAAGAGAGGGCCTATCTCTGCCAGTGCGGGAAGGGGATGGCAGTCCCGCCCGGTAGCAAGGAGAAGGACTGGGTTCTAGGAGGCTCAGGTGAGGGCCCAAAAACCTGACTCAGCCCTTCCCAGTGCTCAGAGGAGACGGAGCCACACCCACCCAGCCCAGGGGGACCAATTAGGGCATTTACAGGAAAACAGGGGAGGGGAACCACCTCCTGGCTCCATCTTGCCGCATTGGTGGAAGGAGCACCTATGACATTACACAGATTAACACTGCACTGAGCAAATTAATCCTTGGGATTTCACTCACTACCTGTGGCTTATACATTTTAATTGGCTCTAAACTGCCACCTGAATTGATAGGAGCGCTTGGTAATGTGAGGGAAGACATCAGAGACAGCACCACCAATGCACACATGTAGCTTGGGATGGAGGGGAACCATATTCCAGATGCCAAAGGTGAAGGGAAAAGGAAACATCTTTCAGGTTCCAATCCCCAGTATCGCCATCTGCATTCAAGGAGGTGGGAGGAGGAAAAAAGGGGCAGCCTCCAGCCTTCTCCCTCCCTCCGCTTGTCCCACGTTCACTTGACAGCTCAACGAGCTTTGGTGGAGTACCGGTGTGTTCCCCGTCCCGGGCTGGGTGATGGGGAGTCAACCACTCCTCATCATTGGGGTTGCAAGAAACAAAAACTCACTCAAACTCTCTTGGGTAAAAATGGGGGCAGCATTGATTTGAAGACACCTAGGTGTCATGGGAACTGGAAGTCCATGAGGGCCCCATTCTCTCTGCTTCTGTCACATGCAGGGGTGCAGGTCTGTTGCCTTGCTCCCTCTCTCTACACAGACAGGCTTCTGATCTCCCTGCACTCAGCCTTCCCAGCCACCCAAACATGGCAGCCCCAGGCCCTGAGTCTAATGACCTTCCAACTCAGCACCACCTGCCAACTGTCCTTGACCTTGGGCAACAAGCGTGCCCTCCACGTTTAGAGTGTTCCACTCTGGTCCTCCTGTGGCCACACCCCTCTCTCCCCCAAGGTGAGGAATCTGTGGATCCAAGGGTATATGCCCACGCAGACACCATGGGCCCCTTCTAGACCAGCACTGCCTTGCACAACTTTCTGCAAGGATGGAGAAGTTCTGCAGTTGCACTGTCCAGCGGTAGCCATGGCCTGCATGTGGCCATGGAGCCTTTGGGATGTGGCTGCTACTACTGAAGAACTCATTTTTTTATTTTTCTTTAATTCATTTTACCTCCCACTTGGCTCCCAGCACTGTCAGACTTCTTCTGTAGCCCCAGCCCCACTCAATAGCAGTTTTTGAGTCACTCCCCACTCTTATAAAATCCTCTATCACCTGTATTTCAGAATAAAGTCTAACTTTTCAGCCCCATGCCCAAGGCTTTTGTAATACCACTTCAACTCCTGCCATTCTTCCTCCTGCCCCTCAGCACACAGACACACAAAGCAACGTCTGCACCCTTTCTCTCTGTTCTTTGAACAACTCCTGCCCTTTCTTACCTCTGTGCCTTAAAAAGACTGTTCTCTCTGCTCAAAACGTCCCTCATCCCACCATCGCTCCAGTGCTAGAAAACGATTCATCCTTCAAGACCTCAAGTGAACTGTCACCTCACCACCCCCCGTGACCTTTCCTGACCCCCTTCTCTCTGCCTGTTGGTCATGCCTGGCTCAGTGCCCAGGGACCAAGCTCAGGCCTGTATAAGCTTTGGGCAGACCTGGACCTGTGAAGACTTAACACTGAGATCACATTCATATAACTACTCTTAAATATTAATTCAGGCCAGGTGAGGTAGCTCACGCTTATAATCCCAGCACTTTGGGAGGTTGAGGTGGGTAGATCATAAGGTCAGGAGTTCGAGACCAGCCTGGCCAATACAATGAAACCCCATCTCTACTAAAATAAATACGAACATTAGCTAGGTGTGGTGGCGGGCCTCTGTAATCCCAGCTACTTGGGAGGCTGAGGCAGGATAATCACTTGAACTCGAGAGGCAGAGATTGCAGTGAGCCAAAATTGCACCACTGCACTCCAGCCTGGGCAACTCCATCTATATATACACACACACACACACACACATATATATTAAATCTATGCAATGTCCCACAGATACACAAGCATCCCTGCAGGCCTCTGCAAAGGAGTAGTTTGTCATTTTGCAGAGATGTGGGTTAGAATCTCAGGTGGGAAGGCTGGCATGCAGGAGTTGTGCAGCAGACACCTGAGCCCAACTAACCACCAGCATCCACATCTCAACACGTATTGGTTATTCTCTAGTCATTATTTATGAAGTAAAGTGATTTTTTTAATGAAAAAAAAATCTTTATTTGTTAAAAAAAAATGCCCCTCTCATCAACACCAACCAAAAAGAGCTCTGTGACAGTGGTGTATATAAATCCAGATGCAGGCCAGGCATGGTGGCTCACACCTGTAACCTGAGCAGTTTGGTAGGCCAGGACGGGTGGATCACATGAGGTCAGGAGTTCAAGACCAGCCTGGCCAACATGGTGAAAGCCTGTCTCTACTAAAAATACAAAACTTAGACGTATGTGGTGGCATGTGCCTGTAATCCCAGCTACTTGGGAGGCTGGGGCAGGAGAATTGCTTAAACCTGGGAGGCAGAGGTTGCAGTGAGCTAAGATCACGAGGCTGCATTCCAGACTCTGTCTATAAAAAAAAAAAATAAATAAATAAATAAGCAAATCAAGATGATTTCGGCATATAACCAGTCTCCTGCAGTGGTTCTCAGAGGGTGATCACTACACTGGAGCGCCAGTGTCCCCTGGGAACCTGTTAGCTATGCCAATTAGCAGCCCTCCTCAGCCCCAGTGCATCAGAACTCTGGGGTGGGGCCCAGCACTCTGTGTTTGAACAGGCCCTGCACTGGTGCTGATGCCCGGGTCCAGGTCCATTTATGTATTGTGAGTTTCGGAAGGTGGGGGCTCTGCCAGCCTCAGCTTTCCCTAGCAGGCCCTGGACCAGTGCTCTCGAGTGATGGGCCTTCCTTAGCTTCATATGTATGTGTTCAGTGAGCAAATGAATGCATGCATGGTGAATGAACAGAAAGTTCAAAACAAGTGGAAGAGAAATTGAGCATCAGATACAAAAGAAGCTCAGAGCACTCCATTCAGGCATTCATTCAGCCCTGCTGATCCAATGAGGAGGAAGAAAAGGGTGGCAGAGGACAATGTAGGTGTTGCAGACTCCCCTCTCCCACTGGGACCTCACCTCCCACTCCCACCCGCCCTCCACCTTCACACCTGTCCCTGAACTAAGGCCTGAGTGACAACCCTTCACCACTCAACCCCTCCAAGCTAAGTCCCAGGTGAAAACTGTCCCAATGATTATTTCCTCAACCCCCAGAAGCAAGGGAGCACTTGGTCCTAAATGGCCTGTGCAGGACCCATAAATTAATTACTTAATATCATTTACAGAAGGCCAGTTGCTCTCCAGATGAATGGAGCTAATGCTGTTCTTGGCATCCAACTTAAAGATTCAAGGCGCCAGAAATACAAAGGAAGGTTTCTTTCAACTTCCAGACTAGACTGCTAAATAAAAGTGGAAGGATGGGATGAGGGCCCCTATTCAAGGAAGGAATAAAGGTTTCTTTGGTGAAGAAATATTAATCTCAATATTCACATGGCGTTAAAATATATGTTTGAGATCTCCAGAATGAGATGTTCATAAATAGATAAGCTCTAAGTGGATGATTTTTTAGCCTTGATTTTCCTTTACTGAAATATAATTAACACTTCCTGAAACCAGCTAGCTTGGAATAATTTAGTTCAATTGTAAGTATGCAAAACACTTAACAATTAGCTCCATGAAATGAGACCAGCAAGCACTGAGCCGACTTCATTAATGCCCTAAGTGCATATGCTCTATTATAAGAGCTTTCAGAAATATTGTATAAATCTGAAATCTCCCCACAGAATGGAACAGGGAGGGAGTTTCGATTATTTCCATTCATTTGAAAGCTACAGCTCATAAATGCAGCGGTCTGAAACATGATGGCAATTGGTTTTAATATTTTTACAGCCACTTCCAAGGTGGTAAAAAGAAAAGAAACTGAGATATTGTAATGGGGTCTTTAAAGCCAGTGTGACTAAACCTTCCATAAAGAGGGGCAGCTTGGACAGAGGGAAAACTCATGGGTTCTCGGAGTTAGAGGCCCTGGTTTCAGCTGCCTGGCTTCACACACATTCTTCCCCTATCTGAGTTTTCTCATCTGTAAAATGGGGATAATCAGTTACTCTTTAAATAGGTAACCATCAGTACAGCACGGGCCCTGACCAATTGGAGTGGACGGTGGCAGTAACCTGCTTGCCCGTGCATCCTTGTTGAATCGGAGCAGAATAATACTACTTCACTCAGAGACCTGTTGAGAGCATTGCAGGAGGTAATGAACAGGACAGGGCTTCAGAAGCGAAAAGCCTCTATTCAAATGCAGGAGATCCAGATAAAAAGGAAGGTTAGGGACAAAGCTTTCATGTGATTAAGATCAACTCAGGCTACTTCCCCTTCTAGAAGCTCAGAGTAGAGTGAAAAATGAAGAACTACCAAAGCCAGAATGCAAGCCAAAAAAAAAAAGTGAAGAATTTTCAATGTGTGCATTTACCAGTACATTGTTTTAACCCACCAACCCAAAACAAAGTGCAATGCAATGTGATTTTGCTGGTCATAAAATAAATCCTGTATTCCTGACAAGTATGAAGTCAAAGTCAAGAATACGACAGGTGATGAGGGGCAGGACTGAGGCATGAGTTCAAAACCCCAAGATGTACATCTTCTTTCAGGCCCACCAGCTAGCTCTGGGAGTGCAAGTATGACCTCATGGGGCAATGACCTCAAAAGTCCATATCTGAAGCCTTTGATAATGTGAGCCCTGAGCTGAATGTCCCATCCATGCCCAAGTGGGACAGGCCCCAGGTGAGGACAGTTATAACATCTGGGTCCCCCAAAACAGGGGAGGTATCAAGGAGCTGGTTCAACCTCAGGAAAGCCCTGGCTAAAAGTGAGCTCTTCGTACTGCCCAGTCCTGATTCTGTCCTTGAGGGGATCCCCTAGACAGGAAACACTCAACATGACCCCCAGAGTCAAAGGGGCTCTCCTAGGGAAGAGAATCCCCAGATGCATCCAAGCCTGGGAGAAGGAGGTAGCAAGATGGATTGGGTGAGAATCTGCCAAGTGCCAAGCCCACCACGTCAAGTACTTTTCCTGTGTTAAACTCTCTACTTTGTAGATAAGGAAACTGAGGCTCAGAGAGGTCAGGTGACTGGCCCAAGATCACACCACAAATGAGAGTGGAGCTGGGATTCCTGCTCAGATCTTCTACATCAAAGCCCACTCAGGCCAGGTGCGGTGGCTCACGACTGTAATCCCAGCACTTTGGGGGCCGAGGAGGGTGGATCACGAGGTCAGGAGTTCAAGACCAGCCTGGCCAATATGGTGAAACCCCATCTCTAGTAAAAATACAAAAATTAACTGGATGTGGTGGCGTGCACCTGTAGTCCCAACTACTCGGGAGGCTGAGGCAGGAGAATTGTTTGAACCTGGGAGGCAGAAGTTGCAGTGAGCTGAGATCACACCACTGCATTCCAGCCTGGGTGACAGGGCAAGACTCTGTCTCAAAAAAAAAAAAAAAGAAAAGAAAAAATTATGATCTTACAGTTCTAGAGGTCAGAAGCCCAAAATAAGTGGGCAAGAGTGCACTCCTCACAGAAGCTCTAGAGGAGAAGCTGCTCCCAGCTTCTAGAGGCTGCCTGTGTTCCTTGGCTCATGGCCCCCCTTCTTCCATCTTCAAAGCCAGCAACAAACCACCCTCATCTTTCTCTGTGTCTGACCTTTGCATCCATCATCCTATCTTCTCCATCTCAGATCCTCCTGCCTCCTTCTTATAAGGACCTTTGTGGCTACATTGGGCCCACCCAGATCATCTACCACAATCTCTCCATCTCAAGATTCTCAATTGAACCACATCTGCAAAGTCCTTTTTGCCACATAAGTTAACATATTCACAGGGTCCAGAACTAGGACTGGGATATTTTGGGGAGCCGTTATTCAACCACAGACCTTACTAAATGAAATCATAATGAAACCACTTCTATAGAGTTGACAAGAATTGCATGCTGAGTTCTGGGCAGAAATATACTTATAATTAAGCATTAATCAGGCTGCATTTTGGCTCACTTCCGTGTTGCTGAAAGTCACGCAGCACTAGATCCTGACCAATTGTATCCCCTTGTTCCTGTAGACGGGATTTCTGACATTAGGATCATAACACTGTTTAAAAATTGACTTGCGGCCAGGCGCGGTGGCTCACGCCTGTAATCCCAGCACTTTGGGAGGCCAAGGCAGGCAGGTCACCTGAGATCAGGAGTTCGAGACTAGCCTGTCCATCATGGTGAAACCCTGTCTCTACTAAAAATACAAAAATTAGCTGGGCATGGTGGTGCACGCCTGTAATCCCAGCTACTCGGGAGGCTGAGGCAGGAGAATCTCTTGAACGTGGAGGCAGAGGTTGCAGTGAGCCAAAATCAAGCCAGTGTCCTCAAAACTGGGCAACAGAGCAAGACTCCATCTCAAAAAAAAAAAAAAGAATTGACTTGCATCCCCATTGTTCCCACAGACAGGGTCTCTAACATTAGAATCATAAGGCTTTTGTTGAAGGATCACTTAAGATGTTTTTCAGTCACCAATTCCAGCAACCGGTTTGAAGACTCCGAGAGAGGAATGGGATTGGCACAAGAATACAGCTGCTGCTTCAACCTGCCCAATGACTTCACCCTTCACTCTTCCACCTCCACACTTGGCCCACTCCAAAACCCTTAAAACCCTACCCCAAATTCCTTGCGGAGATGGATTTGAGGTCCCCTCCCATCTCTTTATTCACTGATGATCAAATCTCTTTATCTGCTGCAACCCCATGTCTCCCGTGTCTTGGCGTGTTGACTTGCTGTGTGTTTTATTAATAATTATTATTATTATTATTTACCAATATAGGAAGCAGTTATGCTGACTACTGATCAAGTATTGTTAAACAGGATTGTTAAAGAATGTGGACAAATAATATATATGTATAAGATATAATGTATATGTATAAGATATAATGTAAAAATAAAATTTAGAGGGGAAAACCTTTGGAACTAGTAAATTCAGATTTGAGGAAGTTCACGTTTGGATCTAATAATTCTCCAAAGGAAAGAACCAGTGGAGAAAAGCATATAGTCCTCTAAAAAGAAACTATAAACAGCTTAAATAGCATTTCTTAAACAATTGCCACTAATAAGCCAGCAGGCTAAGAAGTTAGAGTGGCTGAGATTTGAGCACCGCAGACACACAAAACTATGAAGTTCTGTTAAACTCTTTAAGGAAATATTGAATCTTTGCTAGGAACTATGTGGGAAATAATGAGCAAAACATTCTTACCATTGCAAAAGATCTCAGATGCACTAACATGGCTAGGGAAAATTATGACAATCGTTTAATTTATGGAGTGTTCAAAGTGGAGGGGAATTAGATGTAAACTGGGTGCTGATTAAAAGTAAAGCACTCAGCCAAGTTTGCGGGTGAGCTTCTCCTTAGTTCTGGAAATAGCAATGGGAATGGCAAAAAAAGTTACAGAAGAGAACGATGACTGGCAGGAGCTCTTTCCCTCGGGCAACAGTGAATGTAGCCCTGAAGGAAATAGATAGAAGGTTTTAATGTTACCTCATTAATATTTTCATATTTGAAAATGATGGAAACTTTGAATTAAAAAATAGCTTCACAAAGAGGATTAGAGATGCACTAAATGAAGTAGTTTGAAATTGTTCTTTAGTTCTTTTTTCTTAATGGGACCTGACCCTGGACTTTCATCTCTGATCTGAAATTTACTGACTTTATGATTTTGGGTTAGTACTACAATCTTTTCAAATCCCACTGTCTCAGTTTCATAAATGGAGATAATATTTACCTCACAGAGGTGCTGTGAGGGATAATGTGGAAGATAAATGTCTCACTTTTAGTAAATGGTCAGTGATTAATAAATTACCTTTGATGACTACTTCTAAAAAAATAAAAAATAAAAAATAATAATAATAAAATAAAAAATGTCCTGTAATTAGACGTTATTATCCCTAATTTACAAAGTAGAAACTAAGGTTTCAACAATTGCATGACTTGCTCCAGGTCAGACTTATTAAATGGTGGAGCTGGATTTGAACCTCGCCTGAGTTTAGACTGACCATCCAATCAGGAATTGCTGGCTCAGGAATTATGGCCACTGGACAAACAAACTATGCATGGAAGAGAAGGTGCTCTGGAAGATACAAAGAGGGTCTTAATATTAAAGGGAAGCACATGAAATAATATGGAAGTATCTGGGGTCAAATCCCAGTTCTGCCACTTGGGCCTTGATTTCCTCATCTGTAAAATGGCCTTAATAACACCCACCTCCTTGGGTTGTGTGGAGATTAAAATGAGATAATGCATGTGATGTGATGTGTTGTAACAGGGTTCAGAAAGGCCAGGCAGTCTTACGAGCCCCAGAACAAGACTAATCCTGGTCGACCTTGAGCTTCTTCTGTCTGGACCCAAGCCTCCTCTCATATACTGTGGAAAACATGAACTAAATGCTCTCCAAGGCCCTCCTCTTCTGACTTTTGGGAACAAGACCTTACAGGCTTCCTCTGACTCCAGACCAAAGATCTCTGGCTTCCCAACACTGCCAGCTTTTCCTTCCCCTGGTCCCAATGTGAATCAATGGGAATGTGTTAAAAGGTCTTAAAGAATCTTGCTCAGAACCACTTTGCACAGATGCCCTTCAAGCCTCTAAAGCAGAATCGTTTATCAGGCCCGTGAAAATGACTGTGGGGCCTGGAGCCCGGACCCAAACTGCGTATTGCATGTGGATTAATGACTGGTGTGATCAAGTAGGAAAGGCTGGCTAGGGCAGCTTTTTGCTGACGCCCTCCGTGCAGCTCCTTTTGTCCCTGGGAAGAGAAGCTCCATCCCTTGCTGCCTCACACTCTTGGGACAGTCCCATCCATAGCCCAGCTGCAGTGGGCGGAACAGGCAGGTGGGCCAGGCGACCAGCTACCCCTGTGTCATGAGGCCCAGGGCCCTGCTCCCAAGCCGGCAGCAGGACAGTGGCAACATAGCGGCCCCGAGTGCGGGGAAGTGGCTCGTGACTGTCTGCTCTGCCTCTAATGACTCTGTGACCTTGAGCCAGTCACCACCCTCTCAGTGCTTCAGTTCCATCGACTATAAAATAGAGGAAGTAATGTACCTATTTCACAGGGCTGTTGTGAATTAAAATATGTAAGGTGTTTAGAAGAGTGCTCACCCGTAGTAAGCACTATACACTATTGGTAGCTACTTACTATCTTAGTAGAACTTGGCTCCGAGTCTCTTGACTGCAACATTAGTGCTCTTTGCATGACATCAAAGCCACCTCTTGCCAGGTTAGTGCTCTGACATTGATAAGTGTTTTCTCTCCTCAGCTAAAATGGAAATCCTGAAGCAACAGGAACCCAAGGTCTTCTCTCATTCTCCCAGCTTATCCAAAATAGGACTGGCCCCTTCACCACGTACTCTCAGTGGTGGCTTCTGCAGTAGCTCTAATACAAGGAGTTTATCATAATGACCTGGGAGCTTCAAACTAATAGCCAAAAGCTGTCTCTCTATGCAATGAAGGCAACCAGGCAGAGGGGAGAAGGCTGTCACCCAGGTTCCAGAAAGCCAGCCAAGCCAGTTGGTGCCTGCTGGGGAGAAGCTGTCTCGGATCCGGAGGGTGAGAGAAAAGCTGCTGCTTGCTCCCCAGCCTTCTGAGCATCGCGGGGCAGCTGCCACCTCAGGAGGCAAGAGGCCTGTACGGAGGGAGCAGGACCTGGTTGGCTGTTGTGATAGCCAATTAAGGACAGTCACCTTGTCACTTTGCTCATTAAAAGGCCTAATGCCAAGGCCTCCTTTTGTCTCTCTCTCTCTCTCTCACACGCACACACATACACACACACACACACACACACACACACACACAGCTTGTTATTCAGTAAAGACATGACTTCAACATCGGAGAGTCCACAGGGGCACAGGGGACATGGCTGGCAGGGGCAGCTCTGACAAACATGGTCCTGCTCAGCCAGCTGGGCCTGCAGAGCTCCCAGACACAAACACAATGCCACAGTGTGGAGGCCAAGCGTACCTGTGACCCCAAGATGGGGAGCACCAGGCAGGAGGAGCAGGATTGAGGACAGGAGGCAGAAATGAAGGAGGAAGGTAGGAGGGGCACACGCAAAAACCCCACTCCCCATCCCCACTTCAACACTCACAGTAAGCAGCTCAGGTCAAGGCCATGACCACATTCTTCCCCAGGCTGCCCCTTGGCCAGCAGAGATTCATCTTTGCCCAGAATTTTTGTATGGTGTGATAAGAGGCCATCAGGCCTGGGCTCCAATTCACATTGTTACACTTACTAGCCGTGTGACCTTCTGTAAGGAACTTAACTTCCCTAGACTTCAGTTTTCTTATTTGTAAAATGGGTTTAAAAGGGAAGTCTCTTGAATAAAATGGGGATACGCCTTTTTTATTTTTTATTTATTTAATTTTTTCCCTGAGACAGAGTCTCGCTGTGTCTCCCAGGCTGGAGTGCAGTGGCGCGATCTCAGCTCACTGCAAGCTCTGCCTCCCAGGTTCACGCCATTCTCCTGCCTCAGCCTCCCGAGTAGCTGGGACTACAGGCGCCCGCCACCTCGCCCGGCTAGTTTTTTGTATTTTTTAGTAGAGATGGGGTTTCACCGTGTTAGCCAGGATGGTCTCGATCTCCTGACCTCATGATCCACCCATCTCGGCCTCCCAAAGTGCTGGGATTACAGGCTCGAGCCACCGTGCCCGGCCGGGATACGACTTTTTTAATGGAAATTCTTTCATAGGGTTTTTCTAAGAATTAAAAGGGACACGGGCCAGACACCATGGCTCACGCCTGTAATCCCAGCACTTTGGGAGGCCAGAGTGGGTGGATCTCCTGAGGTCAGGAGTTTGAGACCAGCCTGGCCAACATGGTGAAGCCCCGTTCTACTAAAAACGTACAAAAATTAGCTAGGTGTCATGGCGGGTGCCTGTAATGCCAGCTACTTGGGAGGCTGAGGCAGGAGAATCACTTGAACCTAGGAGGCAGAGGTTGCAGTGAGCCGAGATTGTGCCCTTGCACTCCAGCCTGGGCAACAAGAGTGAAATCCCATCTCAAAAGAAAAGGGGTGGGGGGATATGTATATGTAAAACCCTTAGTTAGCATGGTCTCTGGTCCATAGTTAGCTTGCAGCAGCGTTATCCGTTGTGCACCATGATATCCCCAGCACAGCCATGGTACCCAGGAAGCACTCAGTAAGTACTTGACGAACGAATGGATGTGACTTCATTTGTGTAATGGTAGTAATCAGGTCCTTTTTTTCTGGCAGGCTTGTGAAAATGAAATGAGATTCCCTGAGTAAAATGTTGAGCACAGTGCCTGGCATGTGGGAGATGCTCAGAGCAGGGTATTATTAGACTCTTGAGTTTGTGGTTGCGGGTCTCCCACAGCACTCCGTCTTCTTCATGGGCTCCCAGTGACTTGAATTCAAAGGGAAACTCACCAGCCAATGGCTGTTTCATGGTCCTCCCCAAAAGCACAGTCTCCCAGCTCAGAGTCTTCAGAGGCAGCTGCCCACTCTGAGGAGATCAGACCATGAGACACTGAGCCCGGGAAGCCATGCTCCATGTTCTGCCCTCCCGCTGATGGTCTGGAGTGAAGCAAATGTCCTCAGCTAGCCCCTGGTCCAGGCAGATGTGTTAAAGCATCTTTGTCTTAGGTGCAGCTCTAGGAAGTACGAAGCCATGGTTGTACCATACACTCTCCCTTGATTAGAGATAGACACCTGCCCTAAGGACCTCAAAGCGGATCATCCAAGAGGATGGTTACTCAGAGGAGGAAGACTGGCTGTGCAGGGCAATCATCTACAGCCACACCCTCCAGGCCATCATGGCCATCGTCAAGGCCGCAGGCAACCTACAGACTGACTTTGCCAACCTCTTCCGTATGGATGACGCCAGGCAACAGTTTGCAATGTTTTGCACAGTTGTGGGCCAGGGTGCACTCCCTGAGGACCTGTCCAGATGCCACCTGCAAACTGAAGCTGTCCAGCATCATCCAGAGTCTCTGGGCTGCCCATTGGATTTGCTCCATGAGATGCCTGTTTCATCCTGCTTTGGTTACCCATAGGACACCAACTCCACAGCTCAGCTGACTTCCACCTGAATGACCTGGAGTCACAGGGCACAGAGTGACCATGCCCCCACACAACAGGTTGGGCTGTGGAGCTACTTAAAGACACCCTTCACCTCCAGGGACCTACTCTCTTCAAGATGGCTGAGGTGGTGGTCAGCAGTCTGGGCAGCAGTGGACCCACTGCTTTGAGGGCATCACAGCCACCATCTTCTGTGCAGCCTTGAGCATCTGTGGCCTGAGCTGAGCATGAGCTGAATCAGCCCTGCTCAGCCAGCTGAGCACACACCAGAACATGAAGCTGTTTGGCAGCATCTGTGTCAAGTGGTCATGGAAACATCTGTCATCCTCTTCATCGAGAAGAAGGACCTGTGTGAGGAGAAGATCACATGCAGCCCCCACCATCTGCTTCCGTAAGTACACAGGGGTCAGCAAGTCTGATAAGGCCGCCAGCTACATCAGAGTTAAGTGAGAGGGCCTGAATAGTGCAAGGACACCAGGAAGATCCATGCACACGTCACCTGTGCTGTCACCAACACGAAAAACAGAATGTGTAGAGCACGGTTGACGTCACCATCAAGAACAGCCAGAAGGGCTGGGTGTGGTGGCTTATGCTTATTATTCCAACACTGTGAGAGGCCAAGGCAGGAGGATATCTTGAAGCCAGGAGTTCAAAATTAGCCTGGACAACAGAGTGAGACCCCATCTCTACAAAAAAAAATTTTTTTAAATAGCCAGGCACAGTGGCATGCACCTGTAGTCCCAGCTTCTTGGGACTAGGATCCTGAGGCAGAAGGATTGCTTGAGCCCAAGAATTAGAGGCTGCAGCGAGCTACGATCACACCACTGCACTCCAGCCTGGGTGACAGAGCAAGACCCTGTCTCAAAATAAAAAATCATAGCCAGAAGAACTGTGGCCTCTTCTGAGGGGCGATGAGGCTGGCAGGATGGGCCAACTCTGTGCCCCTGGCCCTGAGGATGATGGGGTCAAGAAGACCATCCTCCTTCTGTCTGTCCCCCTGGCCACTTTTCCCAGTGCCCACAACAGTAGGATAGCGCTTCCCATGGAGCATCCCGAAGGAGCCGCAGGGCATCTTCCAAGGCCTCTTGACCCTGGGTATAGACTATGACTCCACACTGTCTGAATGTTCTTCCCAAGGGCCCAAGCCCCACATGCCTGCGAAGATTTTCTGAAATTCCTGTGGGAGTCTACAGATGAGGCCACCACGGAACTCAGGACACCATGGCCCAGCCGTCTTTGAAGATGAGAAGAGAGATGTGTAAAATATTCCTCTCTCTGTTCTTGGCTCCCCCGTCTCCTCCCTCAGCTCCAAAGATGGGAGGGGTTGCCACAGGCCTCCCTTTTTGAAGCCTGCCCTTGTTCTAGGTGCCTGGAATGGCCACAGTACCTCTTCCTAGGCATCCGTTCTAGTTTTTAAACATTGCCTTGCTCTGTGATGGGGAGGGGGACACATGCTGAGTCTCCCAAGGCCTGTGTCTGGAGGGGCACTCACTTGTCCAGCCTGGGCACCCACTGACCAGCATCCACCCACCCCTTCCAATGATTCTAAGCCTTGAGTGCATCTGTGGGTTGATGCCACCCCTCCCCTGGGGACACCACCCCTGCCCTGCCTTCCACAGAGCTAAGTTCCCAGGGCTGCTCCACATAACAACTGCTAATGTCACCATCAGGCCCGCCCCTGCCCTGGCCCAGTCCCCATTAACCTAAATGCAGCTCCTTAACACTAACCCGGGAGCCACCGCTGCCTCCTGCCCCCATACTCTCACTCCAGGCCCAGGCTTTCAGCACTGGGCACATCCTTGCTTTTTTCGCATGTTTTATGGAATTCTTCGCCTAGTTTAATATCACAAAATGTAGAAAGAAAAAACAGAATGTAGGTAAGATGGTGATGGCATTTAGGGTTGTGTGTGGTCACGGCCACAAGGGGCCCTCTAGAAAACCAAGCTACCTGCAAACTGAAGCTGGAGGGGGGCGCACAGAGCAAAGAAGCCAGAGCAAGCAGGGGAAGCCTGGCTCAAATTGGAAAACAGAGCAGAAGCTCAGAAATAGGCAAAGAGCTAAGCCACGCTTAGCCCAAGAGAGACGGGAGACAGAGAGAGCAGCTGCTCCCTCTCTGGGGTTTCCAAGATCCAGTTCTCACCAGCCGCTGGCCTCACTGTCCATCTAGAGATCCATTCCTGTCCCACTTCAATAACCGTGCCCTGCCCGGGCCCCCCCACCTGCAACCCTCGTGCCTGAGCTGGCTCCATAGAATCCCGCCCACAACAATGGGATTGCCCTTCCCGTGGGGCACCCCGAAGGAGCAGCGGGGCATCTTCTTGGCCATGGGTACGGGCTATGGCTCCACACTTCTGATTGTTCTTCCCAAGGGGCCAACCCCCACATGCCTGCAAAGACTTCCCTAAATTCCTGTGGGAGTCTGCAGATGAGGCCACCACAGAACTCAGGACACCATGGCTCAGCCGCTTTTGAAGATGACGAAAGAGATGTGTAAAATATTCCCGGAGCCACTACCCTTCACTGAGGAAGTTTCAACCCAGCCACGGCATAAAGAATTGTTTGTTTTGGTCGCCTGGAACTGAAAGCGTCTCCTCAACTAAATAAAAATATAACCTTTCAAGGCCAATCTAGCATTAGCCAAGCAGGCCATTTGGAGACAGAAGACTGGGGTTTAAATTCTGGCTCTGCTACTGCCTATCCCTGTGACCTCAGGAAAATTTCCTAACCTCTCTGTTGCTCAAATTTCTCCACTCCCATGGAGATAGTATCTGATGGGTATGGTTTAGAAACGATTTAGTAAAATAATGCGTCTCACGTAAAATATTGAAGGTTATCTGTCTGCCTGCCTTTCTTTCATTGTAAGTAACCAGCAACAAGTAGGCACTAAATAAACGTGTTGTGATGGGGTGGGTGGGGGTGAACTGATTGGTTTGTTGTTTGGTTTTAAGAAACTCATCTGTGGTGGGGGGAATTCCACCAGAGTGAGAGAAATTCAGGTAGAAGTGTGAATAGTGCTTTCTTTTTTCATAGGAGCTGATCTTTTCCCAACACTTTCACAAATTATGTATTTGCTCATAACAAACATTCTGGGGGAGGCAGAACTGCGATCCCAACTCACAGAAAAAGCATCTGACTCCCGCCTGCCCTTCCCACCTCTCACTGGGATGATCCGACTCCCCTTTGCAGAGAGGAGCCCCACATGGGTGGACCAGTTGTTCCTCTCCTGGGCACTCCCTTTCCCAGCTTCAGGGCCATAAGGAAGTCCCAAGCCTTGGAGCTCCTTCCTTTTGTCTATGGGTGGTGGGAGGGACCCCTGGAATAGGTCCAGGACGATTAGCACGACCGGACTCTTAGATCTCAGAAAGCCAGGAGGGCTGCCTCTGCCCAGTGAAGCAACAGATCACTTCTGTCAACCCCAGAGCCACTCTTGATGGACGAAGTTCAGAGCCTTCCTCTCCTGGGGGGCACCTCACCCTCTCTGTATCACACAGTATGTCCCAGAACTATACCCCATAGTCTGATGCACTGCAATTTGTTCCTATAGGTCAGCCTGCCCCAACACGTAGATTAAAAGCACCCAGGTATTAAGAAGCACCCCTCCCCCTCTGCAGGTGGCTGGCTGTGCTGCCCACTGCCATTAAACACACACATCACAGAGCCTACTCACAGCTCCCACTAAACCACAAACCCCTTGAGAACAAGAGCTGTATCTTCTTCATTCTGCTATCCTCCAATTCCCACTGCAGGCTCTGCCACAGAGTGGAAGAATGAAGAAATCAATGAATGGTTTCCTTATAGCATGTTCCCCTCCAGAATTGTTTGGCTCTAGTTATCAAGAAAATGCATTTAGGCAGGGAAGGGTGGCTCACGCCTATAGTCTCAGCACTTTGGGAGGCAGAGGCAGGTGGATTGCTTGAGCTCAGGAGTTCAAGACCAGCCTGGGCAACATGGCAAAACCCTGTTTCTGCCAAACAATAAAAAAATTAGCCAGGTGTAGTGGCACATGCCTGTAGTCCCAGTTACTCGGGAGGCTGAGGTGGGAGGATCACTTGAGCTGAGGAGGTCAAGGCTGCAGCAAGCCATGATCGCACTACCGTACTCCAGCCTGGAAGACAGAGCAAGACCCTGTCTCAAAAAAAAAAGAAAATGTATTCTGTGAGTTCTCACCAGTTGCCTGGAAGAGCCAGGAGCCTAGGTACATGCTTTGGACCGGGACTCCCATCAAACTGGGATGGAGCACACCTACCGTGGACCATGTATCTGTGAATGTCCCTGGGTCACTAGGCAGGGACACTGCGCTTCTTCTGAGCCCAGGAACAGATTCTCAGCTGGGACACTGGCTCCCTGCCAATCTCTCTCAACCCACACACACTAGGGAAGAAGGCTACCAACTGACCTCAGCTAGAGGGTCCCAATCCTCTTGGACAGTTGAGTGGCAGCCAGGAGTTGTGGGGAGCTGGCCAGGCCAGAACTCATAGAGATACCTCAGGGTCCACACAACACAGATCCTTTTCCTGACGACTGTCCTGCCATGTGTAAAATGTCAATGCCAATGGAGATGGATCCAACCGGGCTGCCTATTCAAGGGACCAGATGGAATCTGGGGGCCAAATTCTGCAGCAAAGTCAAGGATTAAGAAAGCAAAGGGAAGTCAAAGATCGAGGAGATTAAGAATTCAGACCAAGAGCGGAACCTAGAGGAAGGATCAGGGTGAGGGCACAGGGGCTGGCCTTGTGGTACCTGTCTTACCCCAAATGGTCCCTCCAGACCACCTCCCATAGGGGGGACTTCACTATCCTCACCTACTGGCAACATGGCATCCAAGTGAAAAGATACCATGTGGTCAGCCACCCCACCCCATCATTAACCGTGTGGTGGGATGAACGGCAGCGGTGAAGGTTTGGTGCAGAGGAGTCAACCACAACTTGCCCATGGATGATTGAAAGGAGGGAGGTGCTAGGAACAGAGTCAGGAAACCAGCCTATCTTTTCCCATTCCCCACCCTGCACTTTTGACCCCAGGAACATGGAACTGCTCCAAGTTCTTAGCACATGCTAGTCCATGCCTCCATGCCTTTGTTCCTGTCGTTTCCTTTCCCTGCAATGCCTCCTATTTCTTATTTTGTTATTTATTGCAATTCGAGACTGAGCCCAGAGATCATCCCTCCCAGAAGCCATTCCTGTGTGCCCAGGAAAGGTGGCATATTCATGCCCTGTGCTTACCTTAGCTCTTCCCATTTCATACTGAGGATCTCTCCTTGGGTCAATGGCTCCCACAGTGCCAAGAGTTCTTTGAGGGCAGCAACCATTTTTGGTTGTCCCTGCATCCCCAGCACCTATCACAGGACTTTGTGCCTAGTACCTGCTCAATTGAGTGCTTGTGAGGCAAATTCTTACTATAGAGAAAACACTGGCTTGGATTGTGGGAGAAAGAAGGGAAGGAAAGATGATGAGGTTGGGTATGAGCAGACTGAAACTGGTGGGATAGCTTTTCCCACCTTAGGGAAGAGGTGGAATGGTCTCAGGCCCCTACCTCTGTTTCTCAATAAGACAGAAACAGAGGTCCACAGAGGACTCCTGCAGAGAAAGCTCAGGGCTGGTAGAGGAGACTTGGGGGTCTCCCGCATGGAGGGGATAATTAGAGGCATGGGAGCAATTTGGGTTGGGAGGTGACTTAGGGATAGATGTGAAGGGGAAAAGCAGGAGAACCTCATGATGTTTCTAAAATCTTTCCAGTCCTAAACAAACCCTCGGTCTAAATGTGTGCAACAGGATCTCAAGTGGGATTTTTTTTTTAACTGTAGCCCCAAGACACTGGAAACAAAACTAAAGGCAAAGATGTGCCCGCTATCACATATCTAAAGAGACCCACCAGTGGCAGACATGTCCCCAAGGTCTTCATCAAAAAGAAACAGAACCAGCCCCTCTAACACCAGGCTCCACTCCAAACCACAAACACACACCGTCTATAGGAAAGACTGGTGAGGGAAGAGAAAAAAGAGGGGGTGGGGTACGTGGTCATGTAGAGAGCCATCATTGTGATGAGAGGAGCTCCAAAAGAATCCCTCATAGAAATGGGGGTGCCCCAGGGAGGGGAGCATCACACACCAGGGCCTGTCAGAAGGTGGGGGTCTAGCAGAGGAATAGCATTAGGAGAAATACCTAATGTAGATGATGGGTTGATGGGTGCAGCAAACCACCATGGCACGTGTATACCTTTGTAACAAACCTGCACGTACTGCACATGTATCCCAGAACTTAAAGTATAATTTAAAAAAAGATATTTTGATATTTGCCTTTTACATTCTTTCGGTTTTTGAATCATGTAAATATATTATTTATTCAAAAATTAAATGTAAAAAGAGTCCCCAGTCTTCCTTATTACAGAAAAAAGAAATGGGGGTGCCTGAAAGATGGAAGATGGCGTTTCTCTCCCCAGTCAGGTGCCTGCTGACCTGCAGGATCTGCAGTACCACTCTGTGGCTGCCGCGGGAGAGGAACAAGATCTAGGGAGGGAGTGCTCCCATGAGGTTAACCCAGGACACCTGCAGCTTGGGAATAGATGTGAGCATCGGTGCCCACGTCCCCCTAGAGAACTTGGAAGGCAGAGGGCTTGTGGAAGACCCCACACCACCAGCAGGGTATGGAAGGCACAGGGTAGACTGCTCAGGAATAAAAGAGTAGGGGCCTCTGCGCCCCCATTTCACGGCCCCTCCTGTGGAGCCACATGGAGATGTGGAGGTCAGAGGATGGGCCGGAATCCCAGGACAGTCCAGGAGACACAATGCCCCACTCAGAAAGAGGGCTAGGGGAGTACACCACTCACGGGGCTGAAGAGAGCCCCTAGCTTCTCTCAGAAGGGATACTCAGTGATGAATGATGCTGGCATGAGCTGAACTCTGTCCCAAGGACACCTGCCCCACCATCTACATGGAAACCACCACACCAGCCAGGGAAGCAAACTGTTGATGAAGCAGGGTCACAGTAGAGTCACCTTCCACCCCCACAGGAAGCCCTGCCTCCAACCCCAGACAGGAAGACCCAAGACTCTGGAGTGGGCAGAGGCATGAGAGAAGAGACACTGCCCCTCCCCACTTTCCTCACCCAAGCACAGGTCCGGCCTCCGATGGGGAAGGTGGGGGCTCCAACAGAAATGAGCCAGTTTTGAACCAGACTCAGCTATAAGTGACCATAAAACTCTGGACTCTGCTCCAGCTTGGGTTAAGGATAATTTGACAGAGTTCAGCAGAGAGAAGGAGCTGGAGAAAAATAAAATCATTTCACATCTCTATGCCACCAACATGACACTCGTCAATAAGCCAGTTACATGGAGGCCAACACAGAAGCCCCTCTCTAGGCAGATGGGCAAAGTAAAGAGGGAAGAGGTGGAACGATCTCAGCCCCCTACCTCTGTTTCTCAATAAGACAGAACTTAAGTCAAAACCTCCTCAGTCTTAATTACCAAACAAAAAAATAACCAGACGAGCCTCTCACTGTATGTCTTTATTTATACTGTCATCTGCTCCGGCATTTTAATATCCAACTTTCCGTTGGAAGACAGATGCCTGGATGTTCACACCCCGTTCTAATGGCTTAATACCCTGGGTACTGGAGCAGGGAGGGGCTGCGAGGAAGGAGGGGGATGAGAGCCACCAACACATTGAGCACAACTTTGGAGCAAATGGGCTTGAATATTCATTGAACAACATTTAATTTAAACACCCAAACTCTGAAAGCAGCAGCATATGGCCTGTTTTATTTTACATAAACTGAATAGGAGGTTGGGCCATTAGTTTCTGCAGACATAATGTTCATTACCAATGAAGAATGCTTTCCTTTGAGGAGGCCCCCGCACTGTACTGGGCCCACTGCCCCACTCCCCCACCACAGGGTCAGACAAGCTCAAATCGAGGGCTCCGTGGCAGCCCCACTCATGGTGGCACAGCGACGTTGATCAAATCCCATCAGGGTGCAGATTAGAGCTTCACTGGCTCCTTGGTTTGCACCTGGGGAGAGTGGATTGGGTAGAATTCTGATCCTCCCGGATTGGGCCTCCTTAGTGCCTGGGGGCAGTGTCCCGATGGCATGAATCTGACCTCCTCTGTCCACCCTGCCTAGAACTTAGAATTGTGTGCACATGTGTACAGGAAGCGCTGGGTACAGAGCCAGGCATATGTGTCCACATGCTTGTGTGTGTGAGCATGTGTCCCGGCAGCTCTGTGGGCAGGTATAAGTGTAAGTTGTGTGTACACTTCTGCGGGGGGTGTGTGCACATGGCCCCATGTGCTGCATACAAGCATGTGCATGTACACATGCAGTGTGTCTCTGACATGCCTGTGACTGTGTGCGTGTGTGTGTGTGTGCACAGCAGGTCCACCTGGAATGGGAAGAGGTGTCTCCTGTAGCTTTCACTGTGGGTAGGAGAATCCTGGTAGATGCATAGGTGCATATATCTACAAAATGTAATACACACACACACACACACACACACAAGCATTTTTTGAACTACCTGTCACCCAGGGGTTCTTAATTTGGGGTGCACAACCACTCCCCATGGGGTCCATGGATAGAATGCAGGGGTCCCATGAACTTGGATAGGAAAAAAGTTACATCTTTATTTTCACTGACCTCCAAGATTTTTTTTTTTTTTTTGAGACGGAGTTTTGCTCTTTTTGTCCAGGCTGGAGTGCAATAGTGCAATCTCGGCTCACCGCAACCTGCACTACCCGGGTTCAAGTGATTCTCCTGCCTCAGCCTCCCGAGTAGCTGGGATTACAGGCATGCACCACCACCCCAGCTAATTTTGTATTTTTAGTAGATATGAGGTTTCTCCATGTTGGTCAGGCTGGTCTTGAACTCCCGACCTCAGGTGATCCACCCACCTCAGCCTCCCAAAGTGCTGGGGTTACAGGCGTGAGCACCGCGCCCGGCCCTGACCTCCAAGATTTTTGTTTTTTTGGTTCTTTTCTAAGATTTTTTCCAACGTGAATGTAGATAATAAATCCCTGTACTTTGAGCATTTCCAGAGACTTTGTGGCCAGTAGAAATCACAGATATTTTCATACAACATCACAGCTGCTACAGATATTTCAAATGTCACTAGGGTCTCCATCCCTACTTTGAATTATAGTAGTAATTAGACCTGCCACAAGATAGCTATTATTGCATTAATAAGGAAACATTTATGTTACTTCAACACAAATGTTTAAATATTTTGCTAAGTGTACTTGAACAGACTTGGTTTTCTTTGGAGTTCATGTTTTTTCTGCATGTATAAATATTCCAGGAAGGAGCTCACTGGTCATCACCCACCAAGGGGCAAAGTAAGGTAAAGAACTCCACCTGTGGGGCAGCAGGAAGCCATCTGTAGCTCTAGTAAGCACATGCTAACAGGTGCCCATGCGGACATGTGCACAGACCTCTGTCAAAGGCATGATCAGTGCTGTCCCCTCTGATCAATACCCTCCCAAGAGGGTACGTGTCCACGAACAGAAGGGAAGGATAAAAAGCCAGTGACTCTGTAGGAAGACAGATTTCTTTCCATGGCCCCAACAGTGCTAGAAACCATGCTGACAGCCCAAGCTGCCCCACTTTCAGGAAGAAACAGCTCAGAGCATTTCTTGGCACTTGCCCTCCAGGTCTGGTGGGAGAGAAGGCTTCTCAGAGGAGCGGGACTTAGGCAGGACTCTGGAGCACATTTCAAGCAAAAGTCACATCTGGCCAGGCATAGTGGCTCACACCTGTAATCCCAGCACTTTGAGAGGTCAAGGAGAGAGGATCACTTGAGCTCAGGAGTTCGAGATCAGCCTGGGCAACAAAGGGAGACCACCTCTCTACAAAAATAAAACACAATCAGCTGGTCGGATGTGGTGGCTCACAGCTGTAATCCCAGCACTTTGGGAGGCCAAGGTGGGAGGATCGCTTCAGTCCAGGAGTTCGAGACCAGCCTGGGCAACATAAGGGGACCCTGTCACTACAAAAAATAGGAAAAATAAATTAGCCAAGTGTGGTAGTGTGTGCCTATGGTCCCAGCAACTCAGGAGGCAAGGCAGGAGTACCTCTTGAACCTGGGAGGTTGAAGTTGCAGTGAACAATCATCACACCACTACATTCCAGCCTGGGCGACAGAGCAAGACCTTGTCTCAAAAAGAAAATATATATATACATATATATTTTATATATTTACACATATGTATTTATATAGATACACACACACACACACACATATATAAATATATTTTACCAGGCATGGTGGCGCATGCCTGTGGTCCCAGCTACTTTGGAGCCTGAGGTGGGAGAATCACTTGGGCCCAGGAGGTCGAGGCTGCAGTGAACTTTGATCACGCCACTGCACTCCAGCCTGGGCAACAACAGAATGAGTCCTTGTCTCCAAAAGAAAAAAAAAAAGAAAGAAAGAGAAAGAAAAAATAGTCACATCTGTCTCTGGCCGTCCCCATCCACACCCACACTTCCCCACGATTGCCTATCACCCAAATATCAATTAAGATTTCTTCCTTGACAATGCTAGGATTAAACAAGGGGCTGCCCAGGAATTTGTCACTTCACTTCCTGCAGATGGGCCTTGCCTCTGGGCTCTGTCACCCTGACACTCAAAGTGCTCCCTACTGCTACACCTTCTCTTGATCTTAGAAAGGTGAGAATTTTCCAGAATTCCTGGGGTTCATGAGTAACATACAGAAAACCAACAAGAAACCAGATATTTAGAGCAAAGACCAGGCAAATAAATGATCTCTATCTCATCAGTTATCAGGCCAGAAAAACTGTTTTGGTTTTGCTTCTATTATTCCTCAACTTGGCTATGTGTCTGTCTATAATTACGTGTGATATTTGTGTTTCTTTTCTTTTTCTTTTTTTTTTCTTTTTTTTAAATAGAGACAGGTCTCACTATGTTGCCCAGGCTGGTCTTGAACTCTTGAGCTCAAATGATCTGCCTGCCTCGGTATTTCTGTTTTTTTATTGCTCTCACAGGGTAAGGATAATATAGATCTTATTCCCTATAAGAATATATTATAGAACCCAGCACACAGAAAATCTTTAATACAATTTTTGATGAAAATGGAAAAACTTCTTTTTTCTTTTCTTTCATTTTTGAGACAGTCTCGCTCTGTTGCCAGAGCGAGTGCAGTGGCGCTATCTCAGCTCACTGCAACTTCTGCCTCCTGGGCTCGAGCCATCCTCCTGCCTCAGCCTCCCAAGCAGCTAGGACTAACAGATGTGTGTCACCACACCCAGCCAAAAAAAAATGCTTTTTCAATAACAAATGACAGATAAACCAACTCAAACTACCTTAAACAGTATACAACATTTATTAGCCCCCATAACTAGAGTCCAAGGGTTTTCATTCTTCAGGGAGGCTTGAGCAAGACTCTGGCTGTTTCCCTGCTGTTCTCTCAGCTCTGCCCTGCTCCAAATTGTCAACTGTGTCCTCAGCCTGCCTTCACTTGTGGTAGCAAAACATCTGCAGCAGTTCCAAGCCTCAGATCTGCACATCATGACCTCTGGAGCAAGTGCGACTTCTCCAACCATCAAATGAGAGCCTTCTCGCAACTCTGGTTGCACCAGCCTCAATCAACCACTTTGGCCAGGGGCAATTCCATGCACTGATTGGTTCAGGTCTGGGTCATTGCCTATTCCTGAGCTATCGCTACAGCAAGAGTAGATGCCACACTTTCTTGGCTTGGGCCAATCAAGACACACCCCCAAGAAAAGCAAATTGGGAGAGCGGAAGGGGAATAGAATGAATTCTTGAAGAGGCAACCAGAAGATCCTCCAAGGTCTGTGTTTCCTCAAACTGCTAAGCAGGCATCTCATCTTCCAAATCGACTGGCAGTACCCTAGGACAGGAGCCATCTTCTGACTCCCTATTCACCAACCCCAAGGTGACCACTGAGAAAAGCACTTTGTATGTGTCCTCAGTCACCACAACAGACTCTCAACCAGCCACCAAGTTCACTAACAGACACTCACAGTCACTGCCACACTGGTCTTCCCACCAGAGGCATCTCCCCCTCCCCCACAAAGAGAGGAGAAGATGTCCAGCCGGGCGCGGTGGCTCATGCCTGTAATCCCAATACGTTGGGAGGCCGAGGTGGGTGGATCATGAGGTCAGGAGTTTGAGGCCACCCTGACTAACATGATGAAACCCCATCTCTACTAAAAATACAAAAATTAGCCAGGCATGGTGGTGCGCACCTGTAATCCCAGACACTCAGGAGGCTGAGACAGGAGAATCGCTTGAACCTGGGAGGTGGAGGTTGCAGTGAGCCAAGATGGCACCACTGCACTCCAGCCTGGGTGACAGAGCAAGACTCCATCTCAAAAAAAAAAAAAAGAAAAGAAAAGAAAAAACAAGAAGATATCCATCTGGGAGACAAGGGGGGCTAAGTTTTGCCCCTAACTTGGTGGGGAATTCCTTTTGTGTACCTCAGTTTCCCCACATGCACTAAGAGGGGATTAGGCAAACTAAATCTAAAAACCTTCTCGAGTGACCGGTTCATGTGCCACAGCAGAGAAAGAGTTTCCAAACTTGGCATTCCACAGCCCCAAGAACCACCATCACCTGCCTGAGTTTCTGCCGCAGCGTCTGCCTCACAGCCCAATCCACTCCCCACACAGCCGTCATTCCGTCAGTCAGTCAGTCATTCAACAAGTATTTATTTAGTCTACTGTGTGCTATGTCCAATGCATTGTTCTAGGTGCCAGGGGTACAGCAATGAGCTAATTAGGAACACAGACCAAAAACAAACAAACAAACAAAAAAACTGTAACTTCATGCAGCTTCATTTCTAATGGGAAAATATCAATAAACAAGAAAATAATAAAATCAACTGCTGAGGAGGAAAAATTAAGACTAGGAAGGCAAGTCTAAAATGTGGTAGGAGCCGCTGGAGCTGGAAGGTGGTGGGAGGCCAGAGGCCAGGTCATGGAGGATTGTGGGGGCTTGGGGAGGTCTTCGGCATTTGGGTGAGTGAGATGTGGAGCCCTGGAGGGTTCTGAACAGAGGTGCCAGCTCATCTGACTCTGATTTCCACGATGCACTGCTGGCTGCTGAGTGGAGAAGAAGGTGGAGGGATGAAGCATCCTCAGGAATGCAGCAAGGTGGGCATGACAGTGACATTGGTGGCCCAGACCAGAGAGCCGGGAAGGTGCGGAGAAGCAACGGGATTCCTGGTGGATTTCAAAGAAAGAGCCAAAACACTTGTTGATGGCCTGGATGTGGTATAATAGAGTCAAGGTTGCTGACAAGGCTTCTGGCAAGTGGAGGAGCAAGTCGCCGTCCACAGGGTAGAGAGAACCAGCAGCACCAGGTGAGGCAGGTGACATCAAGTCTCCGTTTCTGACCAGTGCCCCTCCAAAAGGCACGCCTGGCAGCACTGTTCTCTGTTTTCAGTCTTCCTCCAGGCAACGCCCACCGGTAAATACCTGCCACAGCCCCTCTGCCATCTGCCACATGTCCACACACTCCACGGTCCTGGCATTTCTACCTGCCACACAACCCCCCTGCTTTCTCTTGCCTTCCAGTTCTTCACATCTGTGCATCTCCCTTCCTGGGAAATTCTTCCCAGTGCTTGCACTCCAAGCCCCAATTCCCTCATCTGCAAAAGCAGGAAGGAGAGAGTAGTCTCAGAGGATTGTCCAGGTGCCTTCCAGCCACCCTGTTCTGAGCCTGTGGCCTGGGATTCTGAACCTCCCTCACTTGGTACCAGGGAAGACCAGCAGCAGTCAGTGGCAAAGCTTGAAGGAAGAGCACTTGGGAGGGCTGTAAAAGCCAGGTACCTGCAGGAGTTCAAGCCTCAGAACAGAGGGAGGAATGAAAACATCATGGTCTGGAGTACACAAGAACCCCCACTCCAATCTGCCTCTGCCCCACAGAGCCCTCCACCAGGGCCACCCTTCCCTTCCCTTCCCACTCCTCCTTCACGGCCAGTGCCAGCGGCTCCTTCCCTGTACTAATCCCAGCCCTCTTCTGCCTGCCCAGGCTCTCTGGCCATTCACCCAGGAGCACTCCAGGCCAAGCCTTAGGATCTTGAGGAGCACCCTAGGCCACCCATGCCCTGGGAAAGCTCACCAAGGCATGGCCTTCACCCATACCACGTGACTAGGAGGTAGGAAAACTGAACTCCAGGGTGCTCTCCAGGACCGTTTCCAAACCCAGCTCAAATCCCCCTTCCCTAGGGTGCCATCCTGCTGCCCCCAGACCATCCCCGATCTGTAAATTGGTTCGTAGTAGACATGTTGGTCTCCTCCCAAGCTTGGGGCTCAGGCTTCATCTTGCCCACCTTGATGTCTACCCACTCCCAGCCCTGAAAGAGTCCACCTGGAGATTCATGCACCCATATACTGTGCTCAACACAGGAGCTTTCCGCTGGGAGACACCCCTTCATCCAGTGAGCAACCTGCTCTTTACAAGAGAGGAAAGCCAGAAAGGCTGTGGTGCAGACGCTCCCCCAGCCCTGGCCTGCTCCTGCTCTGCCATTTCCTCTCCCCTTCAGGAGGTGAAGAAGCCAAAGGGGTTCCTTCTCCCCTCTCAGGCTCCCTCACCTTCCACCCAGGGATGTTAGGAGAATTAATGGGGTAACAGATGTAATGACTCCAAGGAAACGGGCCACCTAAATCCAAAGTGTTGTTATTAAATTCCAAATTTAGCCCTCGGGATGGGTGAGACATGATGAATCTGGGCTGGGAGAGATCCCAGCTGCGTGAACAGGAAGTCCCTATGAAATCAGAAGCTATGACATACAGGCTCTGGGCGTTCAAGGAAACCCTAAAAATCCCCCAGGACTCTGAACCCAAAGAGTTTCTACAACCACCTCACCTAGAAAGCAGCCAGGCTCTGCTTGTGTACCACCAGCAACAGGAAGCTTGCCGCTTCCCAGAGGGTAGGCCCCTTCCATTAGCTCCGAGGTTTTTCCTTTTTTTCTTTTTTTTCTTTCTTTTTTTTTTTTTTTTTTTTTTGAGACAGAGTCTGGCTCTGTCGCCCAGGCTGGAGTGCAGTGGCCGGATCTCAGCTCACTGCAAGCTCTGCCTCCTGGGTTCACGCCATTCTCCCGCCTCAGCCTCCCGAGTAGCTGGGACCACAGGCGCCCGCCACCTCGCCTGGCTAATTTTTTGTATTTTTTAGTAGAGACGGGGTTTCACCGTGTTAGCCAGCATGGTCTCTATCTCCTGACCTCGTGATCCACCCATCTCGGCCTCCCAAAGTGCTGGGATTACAGGCTTGAGCCACCGCGCCCGGCCTTTTTTTTTTTTTTTTCTTTCTTTTTTTTTTTTTTTTTTTTTTGGTGTTGTTATTTCTGTTTTTTGTTGGTTTGTTTGTTTGAGATGGAGTTTTACTCTTGTTGCCCTGCCTGAAGTGCAATGGCACAATCTCGGCTCACTGTAACCTCCACCTTCCAGGTTCAAGCGATTCTCCTGCCTCAGCCTCCCAAGCAGCTGGGATTACAAGGCGCCCTCCACCATATCCAGCTAATTTTTTGTATTTTCGTAGAGATGGGATTTCATCACATTGGTCAGGATGGTCTCGAACTCCTGACCTCAGGTGATCCACCCACTTCAGCCTCCCGAAGTGCTGAAGATGTGAGCCACTGCACCCAGCCTGCTCCATGTTTTAGAAACTGCCTGCTGTCCAGGCCAAATCATTTCCCCATGTTCCACACTCCAGGACAAATATTACCCTTCTTTCACATGATAGCCCTTGGCCAAGGGTACCTCTCTCTCCTCATTTCCAGCTAAACAGGGCTCACTCCCCATCATCTCAAGGCAGCCCCCATCAGGATGCTCTTGTCTGAGTGGACTCTTCCTCGTGATTTCCAAATCCAACATAACCCCTAGAAGGGGTCCAATGGGAGATAGGGCAGAGCAGAACCTGCCATGCCTTCGCTCCAGATGCCCACCTCCCATGGCGGCAGCTGAGGGCAACATTTGCTTTTTTTTAAGCATCCTCATCACACCATGAAATGGGGACAATAATCCCCACCTTGTAAAACTCTTTCCAGGACAAAGGGTAATATATACAATGTGCCCAACACAGTAAATAGTAGGCACTCAATAAAAGGAAGGTATTAGTGTTACATTCAAAGTCTCCTGGGAACCCTGACAGCAGTTTCCAAGGACAGAAAAACCAGGAACTAGGTCGGGTGTGGTGGTGGGCACCTGTAATCCCAGCACTTTGGGAGGCTGAGGTGGGTGGATCACTTAAGGGCAGGAGTCCGAGACCAGCCTGACCAACATGGTGAAACCCCGCCTCTACTAAAAATACAAAAATTAGCTGGGAATGGTGGTGCATGCCTGTAATCCCAGCTACTCAGGAGGCTGAGGCATGAGAATCGCTTGAACCTGGGAGGCAGAAGTTGCACTGAGCCGAGATCAAGCCACTGCACTCCAGCCTGGGAGACAGAGCCAGACTCTGTCTCGAAAGAACGAAAGAAAAGAAAAGAAAAGAAAAGAAAAGAAAAGAAGGAAGGAAGGAAGGAAGGAGGGAGGGAGGGAGGGAAGGAAGGAAGGAAGAAAAGAAAAGAAGGAAGGAAAAGAAGGAAAGAAAAGAGAGAGAGAGAGAGAGAGAAAGAAAGAAAGAAAGAAAGAAAGAAAGAAAGAAAGAAAGAAAGAAAGAAAGAAAGAAAGAAAGAAAGAAAGAAAGAGAAAGAAAGAAAGAAGGAAGAAAGGAGGGAGGGAGGGAAGGAATGAAGGAAGGAAGGAAGGAAAGAAAAGAAGGAAAAGAAAGAAAAGAAGAAAGAGAAAAAAGAAAGAAAGAGAGAAAGAAAGAAAGAAAAATAAAGAAAGAAAGAAGGGAGGGAGGGAGGGAAGGAAGGAAGGAAAAGAAGAAAGAAAGAAAAAGAAAGAAAAAGAAAGAAAGAAAGAAAGAAAGAAAGAAAGAAAGAAAGAAAGAAAGAAAGAAAGAAAGAAAGAAAGAAAGAAAAGAAAAGAAAGAAGGAAAGGAAGGAAAGGAAAGAAAAGAAAGGAAGGAAGGAGAGAAAGAGAGGAAAGAAAGAAAGAAAGAAAGAGAAAAGAAGGAAGGAAGGAAGGAAGGAAGGAAGGAACAATCCACAGAATGGGAGAAAATATTTGCAAACCATATATCTGATAAGAGATTTGTATCCAGGATGTATAAACTAACACAACACAATAAAAAGACAAATCACCCCATTTTAAAATAAGCAAAGGATTCCAACAGGCATTTTTCTAAAGAAGACATAAACAGCCAATAAGCACACGAAATGATGCTCAACACCATTAGTTATTATGAAATGCAAATCAAAACCATAATGAGATACCACTTCATACCTACTTGCATGGCTAAAATCAAGTACAGATAATAACAAGTGTCAGGAAGGACGTGGAGAAATTAGAACCTTTGTACATTGCTGGTGGGAATGTAAAATGGTGCTGCCTCTGTGAAAAACAGTTAACCAGAGAGTCACTATAAGGCCCAGCAATTCCACATCCAGGTGTATATCCAAAAGAAGTGAAAACGTCCACACGAAAACTTGCACATGAATTTTCATAGCTGCAAAATTATTCAGTATAGCCAAAAAGCAGAAACAACACATATACCCATCAACTGATTTGATGTGGTAAATCCACACAAGGGAATGTTATTTGGTGATTAAAAGGAATAAATTACTGATACATGCTACAGTGTGGACATAGCATGGAAACATTATGCTGAGTGAAAGAATCCAGTCATAAAAACCTATATACTGTATGATTTCATTTACATGAAGTTTCCAGAATAGGCAAATTCATAAAAACAGAAAATAGATTCGTGGTTGCCAGGGGCTGGGGCAGAGGTTGAGGGAAATAGGGAGTGACTGCTAATGTCTACAGGATTTCTTTTTGTTGTTGTTTGAGACAGAGTCTTACTCACTCTGTTGCCCAGCCTAGAGTGCAATGGCAAAACCTCAGCTCACTGCAACCTCTGCCTCCCAGGTTCAAGCGATTCTCCTGCCTCAGCCTCCCAAGTAGCTGGGATTACAGGCGCTCACCACCATGCCCATCTAATTTTTGTATTTTTAGTAGAGACAGGGTTTTGCCATGTTGGCCGTGCTGGTCTCAAACTCCTGACCTCAGGTAATCTGCTCGCTTTGGCCTCCCAAAGTGCAGGGATTATAAGCGTGAGCCACCTGCCCAGCTAAGGGTTTCTTTTTGGCATAATAAAAATGATCAAAAATGGCTGGGTATGGTGGGAGGATAGCTTGAGGCCAGGAGGTACAACATACTCAAAAAAATAAAAAAGAAAAAACAATAGCTGGGCATGGTGGTGTGCACCTGTAGTCCTAGTTATGCGGAAGGCTGAAGTGGAAGGATCACTTGAGCTTAGGAGTTCGAGGATGCAATGAGCTATGATCACATCACTGCACTCCAGGCTGGGTGACAGAGTGAGACCCCATCTCAAAACAGATAAAAAATAAAATGTTTAAAAATAAAATTAGGTAGTGGTGGTGGTTGCACCACTCTGCAAATATATGGAAACCCATTGAATTGCACACTTTACAAGGGTGAATATATGGTCTGTGAATTAAACCTCAATAAAGCTGTTATTCTTTTTTTAAAGCGGCCACTTGCAGAGGTCTGGGAGTGACAAGAAGGAGAGACAGACAGATGTCTCAGCAGGGTGAGTGGTGGCTGCAGTGGACACGTCAGCAGCTCTCCTGCCCTCAACCCTTCCCAGCAGGTGCTCCTCAACCCCAGGTAAGTGGGAGTGGGCTCCATGAGCTGGCAGACCAGTCAGCGTCTTGTCCTTGGGAAGTGGCAAGGAGGATGCAGGTCTAACTAACCTGGCTGGAAGTTTGGAATGGGGAGCAATAAAATCCTGGTTGTGGAAGCCATGGGGCAGAAAGGGGAACAAAGAAAAGCCAGCCTGTAGAGAGAGAGAGAGGGGCATAGACTCAAAGAGGGGGAAGGAGGGGAGAAGGAAGAGCTGATTTGTTCTGAAATGATTTTCCAGACCCAAATCCAGGGAGGCTGCCAGCACCGCCTACCTTTTGGTTTTGTTAGACCACCCACAGCTTCCCAGTAAACTTCCCCCTTTTGCTGGGAGGTTTCTGTTGAAAGGATCCCTATGAAGCAACCATTTTCTTCCTGCTGTGGCAAAGACTGGTCATTGTCCCCCAAAACTGTGCTCCCACATCCACCTGAGCTGGAGCAAGCCTGTATTTCCCAGCCCTCCTCACAGTTATTAGGTGTTGCAGGAGACTATGTCCCAGCTGATGGAAAAGGAGCAGAAAAAACATAGGTGACTTCTGATCCGGCCTTTGTGGAGAGTGGGTGGGACCTCCTGCAGGCCCCAGGACTAGGGCAAGGTGCTCTTAGGGTCAAGGAGATGCTGGCCTTGCACTAGCAGCACTGTGGGTGAAGACCTCCTTGGATTTCACATGCTAAGTGCTTCATTGCCTCACCCAGTCCCAGCCCCACTGTGATTGGCAACTATCCCTCAGAATGACACCAGCACTGGCAGCAAAGTGGAGAGAGAAAACATCTAGGCCTTCGAAGATGCTGTTAAACTGCAGTGTCCACCAACCCTGAAGGCCCCGGGGCATCCAAGGGGTTCTTACAGGAGCTAATAAGCAACCTCACTGTTCAAGGCAGTGTAAACTGACTTCTCAGAGACTTGCAGCAGCAGGCCTCCTCCCTAACACACCCTCTAAACCCAGGACAAAGCCAGCTCAGGAGCACCAGTGGGCGATGTTTCAACTCTAGCTTCCCAGGGAACGTTTCTGTACCAGTGACACGCTCTGTGAGATGGCACAGGGCAATGAACTGAACAGCAGGGAAAAGGTACCCCAAGCAGCATGCAGTGCTTTGTTAACTTAAAAATGCAAGAAACAGCACTTGAGTAGCAAACGGCTCACTTGCTGTCTGGAGGGGCGTGAACTCCGGGGGAAGAGGCCTGAAGCTCCCTCCTTTCCCCAGCATGAATGAGCTGAAGGACTTGGGGTAAGTCATCTACCCTCTCTGTGCCTCATCCATAAACAGAAGAAAAAGCAGCATGTCCTGCATGCTGCATGAAGGTGCCAGACGAACTCCAGAGCTGTCCTTCCCTGCTCCAAGGAGGCCTGATGGAAAGAGACACCATGTTTAACTTGTTTCCTCCACCAAGGACAGCTGCAGTTAACAATGTTTGCCTATGGGTTGGGCAATGTTTTTTTTTTTTTTTTTTTTTTTTGAGATGGAGTCTCTCTCTGTCGTCCAGGCTGGAGCGCAATGGTGTGATCGCAGCTCACTGCAACCTCCCTCTCCCAGGTTCAAGCGATTCTTTGTCTCAGCCTCCTGAGCAGCTGGGACTACAGGTACCTGCCACCACGCCCGGCTAATTTTTGTATTTTTAGTAGAGATGGGGTTTCACCATATTGGCCAGGCTGGTCTCGAACTCCTGACCTCATGATCTGCCCGCCTTGGCCTCCCAAAGTGTGGAGATTACAGGCGTGAGCCACCGTGCCCTGCTGGTTTCTAACCAGACTCTCTGAATATCATCATCGACGGTGGGAGCCAGCAGAGGGCTGGACCACTCTCTTGAATCGCCTTACAACCCAGGGATGAGCACATCTATAGCGCTCTGAAAAGGCAGTTCTGGAGATTTCCTGCCCAGGCAGAGCAGTGGCTCAGCTGGGTGAGCAGTCACTGAGAGTATAGGATGCCAATCCCTGGATTAATGAGGTGAATGCCGAAGACCCTCTGAGGCAATGTATTTTTGGAAGAAATACACACTGCAGCAGAAGAGAGAACATGGTATAAATTTTCCTTCTTCCCAACAGTGCAGAATAGAAACCTATAAAAGCAAATCCTGGATGCCTGAAGATACGGACTTCTTAAAAAATCTAGTTTGAGAGATTCCACCTTACTGTCTTGCACCATATCACTGGAAACGTTTACTTAAGTGGCTACTGGAGATGGATGTCATGTCGCAGGGCTTACAGCTCCCCTGCAATCCAAGGTCCTTGAGAAGCACAAGGCGGTCTCTTCCTCCACTCCCAGGGCAGGATTTTCTAGTGGAAAGAGACGTTGGCAGCCACCTTCTCAGCACCACTATCTCATCCTACAGTGTAGGAAACTGAGGCTCAGAGGAGAAAGGGGTCTTGCCAGAGATCTTAAAGTGTGGCGGGGCAGAGCTAAGGCTTGAAAACAGGTCTTGGACCCAGCACTGTGGCCCTGGACCCATGCTTGTCAAAAAATAGGACAGAGTCATAGCACTGTAGGGAGAGGCTGAAGCAGAATTGGGCTGCTGGGGTTCCCAGCCTTCGCACCCCCTGCCCCATAGAAACCGCAAGCTGCCTGGCTGGGCAGCTACAAAAGGGGGAATGCTGTTTGCACAGGATCTGCAGAGACCTGGCAGCACGGCTGGGTAGACATCACCATGCACATATGAACAGCAGAAAGCCCTCCAGGTTCAGCTTCCCTACGAGGGCCCAATCCTATAAACAAGATTACCACCCCCATTAGACCTTCTCTGAGAAGAAAGAGTGACCTCTCCAGTTGATCTGGCATCAGGCTTTTTTCACGCTTCCACAAGGGTAGCGGTCTTGACAACAAAGCAGACAGCTTCCACGCCTGTGCCCACAGTGCCCCCTCGTGGGAGTCTGCATGGTGCATCACACGTCTTTATTTCACCAAGTGAAAAGGCAGGGATGGGGCAGTCTACAGCGCCGTCCTTCTGGGTCTCCATAGCTGTCCCCCTCTGGAATATCCTCCCCTGCCCTGAGCTCAGCGGTTCTCAAACTTTAGCGTGCATCTGAATTACCTGGAGGGCTTGTCAAAACATAGGTTCCAGCTGGGCGCGGTGGCTCACACCTATAATCCCAGCACTTTGGGAGGCGGGGGTGGGCAGATCACCTGAGGTCAGGAGTTCAAGACCAGCCAGGCCAACATGGTGAAACCCCATCTCTACTAAAAAGTACAAAAAAAAAGAAAAAATTAACCGGGCGTGGTGGCAGACACCTGTAGTCCCAGCTACTCAGGGAGCTGATGTGGAGAATCGCACCCAGGAGGCGGAGGTTGCAGTGAAGTGAGATCACGCCACTGCACTCCAGCCTGGGCAACTCAAAAAAAAAAAAAAAAAAAAAAAAAAACAGGTTCCCTGGCCCCACCCACAGCTTCTGATTCAGTAATTCTAGGGTGGAGCCCAAGAAATTGTATTTCCCTGGTGACGCTGTTGCTGCTGTCCAGGACCACACCTGGAGAACCGCTGCCTCAGCTAATCACCTCCACCCATTTAAGGTTCAGGACCATTTCTAGCTCCTTGGCGAGATGTTCCGCAAATGCACCCAGGCTTATCATAGGATGCCACAGCTGTGTAACTTTAACCAAGTCCTTAACCTCTTTGAGCCTCAATTTCCTCATCTATAAAATGGGGGTAATAGTACTTCCCTCCGAGTGTAGGTAAATGAGGCCAGGTGCAGTGGCTTAGGCCTGTAATCCCAGCACTTTTAGAGGCCGAGGCGGGTGGGTCACCTGAGGTCTGGAGTTCAAGATCAGCCTGGCCGACAAGGAGAAACCCTGTCTCTACTATACAAAAATTAGCCAGGTGTGGTGGTACATGCCTGTAATCCCAGCTACTCAGGAGGCTGAGGCAGAAGAATCACTTGAACCCAGGAGGTGGAGGCTGCAGTGAGCTGAGATCGCACCACTGATGCAATCCAGTGCTCCAGCCTGGGCAACAGAGGGAGACTTATTCTCAAAAAAAAAAAAAAAAAAAAAAAAAAGGTAAATGAGATAATCTGAGCAAGACTTAGCTCAGTACCTGGCACATGGTAAACCATAAATGTTAGCTATTCTGCGATCATTAATTAGCAATAGTATTACTGTTCATTTGCCAGCTTCTTGAGGACAGGGACAGTGTTCCCATAAGAGACAGAATTCTCAGAGGCAGAAAGGATCTTACAGACCCTTCACTCCAGTTTCCCAAGCCTGACCTCACCTGGGAAGCTTCAGTCCAGTTTCCCAAGCAGCCTCACCTGGGAAGCTATTAAAACGTCAGATGCTTGGGGGCTACCCAGATCTACTAACTCTGAAAACTGGGGCAAGAAGCTGGGCATTTGTTGTTTTTGAGACAGAGCCTCGCTCTCTTGCCCAGGCTGGAGTGCAGTGTCATGATCTCGGCTCACCGCAACCTCTGCCTACTGGGTTCAAGCAATTCTCATGCCTCTACCTCCCGAGTAACTGAGATTACAGGCATGTGCCACCACGCCCAGTTAATTTTTGTATTTTTAATAGAGATGTTTCATCATGTTGGCCAGCCTGGTCTCGAACTCCTGACCTCAAGTGATCCACCCACCTCGGCCTCCCAAAGTGCTGGGATTACAGGTATGAGCCACCACACCCAGCCAGCATTTGTATTTTTAACAAGCCTTCAGCCTGGCCAACATGGTGAAACCCCGTCTCTACTACAAATAAAAAAATTACCCAAGCATGGTGGCAGGCACCTGTAATCCCAGCTACTCGGAAGGCTGAGGCAGGAGAATCACTTGAACTTGGGAGGCGGAGGTTGCAGTGAGCCGAAACAGCACCACTGCACTCCAACCTGGGTCACGGAGTGACACTCCATCTCAAAAAAAAAAAAAAAAAAAAAAAAAGCCCCCACGTGCCAGGTTTGGAAACTACTCATCCAGCCTGGATAGCAGACATACAGACACAGAGAGGGAAATAGAAACCCAGAAAAGGGAAGTCTTTTGCCCATCCATGGCCCCAGCTGATAGGGAGCTGAGTGGAGATCAGAAACTGTGTCTCCTGATTCCTGATCTGGTCCCTTTTCCCGAGTTACTAATACTTGGGGCCAGGCGCGGTGGCTCACACCTGTAATTCCAGCACTTTGGGAGGCCGGGGTGGGCGGATCACCTGAGGTCAGGAGTTCATGGAGAAACCCCATCTCCACTAAAAATACAAAATTAGCCAGGCGTGGTGGCGCATGCCCGTAATCCCAGCTATTCGGGAAGCTGAGGCACGAGAATCGCTTAAACCCGGGATGTGGAGGTTGCGGTGAGGCGAAATCTTGCCATTGCACTCCAGCCTGGGCAACAAGAGCCAAACTCCGTCTCAAAAAAATAAATGAAATAAATACCTGGATGCCATCTCATCGACCCATAACCTTCTACACAAATCACCTCTCCAACATGCATGATGAGCAGCCAGAGTGTTGATCTATTCCCCGCTGACCTCTCCAGCCTCATTTCTTACCAGAACCTCATCTGTACTCTCTCATCCAGACCGTGGGCACTGGGAGGCAGGTCTCATTTCTGCCTCCCCTCAACATCTGGCATGCGGGAAGTTCAAGGGTGAGTGGATGGGGAAGGACAGTTGGATGAATGTACGGAGGTGTGTTCATAGAGCTCTAAAACCCAGGAGAGCCTCTCTGCCAGCATAAATGAGTCAGGTGTCATACTCCTGAGCTCTCGCAGCCAACCTGAAGACTATTTTTGAAATGGAGTATCTCCCACCAGAAATGCATTGTGCAAAACTCTGCCCAAAGGCAACAAAGTCACGCAGGGCCTTCCATCTTGGTGATTCATGTCTACCTACCCACTCTGCTCCCACATCCCCAGTCTCATCTTCACTCTTCCCCCCTGAGGAATGACTGGTCTCACCTTGTCCCACACTGCCTGCTCCCATCTCCCCGCTTTCTTTCCTATTTTTCATTGCCTCAAATGAGAACTTTCTCCTGTGCATCCAAATCAGCTCATGTCTCTTGCCCCCGCTGGTGTTACAGTAATCCTCCCTTATCCATGGGGCATACATTCCTAGACCCACAGTGGATGCCTGAAACCACAAACTCTATCTATACCAAGTTTGTTGCTATATATACATAATTAAAGTTTATAATTTAGGCAGATATAAACAACTAATAAACAATTATACTGTAGTAGGTTGCATGAACTCTTTTCCTCTCAATACCTAACTGTATTCACACTCGTGATGGGAGATAAAATACCTATGTGGTGAGAGGAAGGGAGGTGAATGACGTAGGCATGGAAACATGTGTTAGGCTACTATTGACCTTCTGATGACACTTCAAGAGGATCATCACTTTTGGGTGATCCCAGACCATTGAGCCATGATAATTTTCCAGACCGCAGTTGACGGACAGCAACTGAAACTAGGTAGGTGGGGACTGCTGTATGTCTCCTGGAAGCCTTCCAAGACCCAGCCTCCCTGCACTGATTTTCTCGGCTCTCAGTTTCTATCATGTCACAGTCATCCACTATGTGCTACTTCACAGAAAGGAACAGAAGCCAAACCATGAGATCGTGGTTAGCTACCTCAGAGCTTTCAAGACAGAACAGCTGCTTTATCCCCAACTTCCAGAACTGGGACACATAGCAGGTGGTCAGTAAATGGGGAATTTGACTAGCCAAATAACACTTGTCCAATAAACCCACGGCAATTGGCACCCTGCTAGCAGTCATGAGTTTTATATACCATTATATATGTACAATGCGAAGTAGCTTAATACTGGAGTGCCTGAAAAAATGCAGTGTCTTGGAGTCAGATTATTGCATTCCAATCCTATCCCCACCACTTGATGGCTGAGACACTGGTAGATGCTTAACTGCTCTACACCCTTTCCAGCGTGGGTCCAGTAAGATGAGGCTGGGCGTGGTGGCTCACGCCTGCAATCCCAGCACTCTGGGAGGCCAAGGCGGGCAGCTCATGAGGTCAGGAGAACGAGACCATCCTGACTAACACAGTGAAACCCTGTCTGCACTAAAAATACAAAAAACTACCCGGGCATGGTGGCAAGCACCTACAGTCCCAGCTACTTGGGAGGCTAAGGCAGAATGGCGTGAACCTGTGAGGCAGAGCTTGCAGTGAGCCGAGATTCTGCCACTGCACTCCAGCCTGGGCGACAGTGAGACTCCATCTCAAAAAATAAATATATATACACACACACACATGCAGATTAATGGAGATCATTGTTCACAGAGTTTAGGACAGCACCTGTCTCAGCTCCATGAGAGCACCATGTAAGATGCTGTCTTTAAGGGCAGCCTAAAATAAGCAACTTGCCAGGGAAGAAAGGAAAAGTGCAGAGTTGAAAGCTGCCTGATTACATAGGCACATCCAGCTACAAATAGAACTCATGGGTGTGGTGCTAGGAAAAGCTAAAAAAGCAGCACCCCAAATATTCACTGCAGGTACTCTCCCAGAACCACCTCTAGCTTTTCTCATCACTATTCAAAGATCCCTACTATCTCTCATTTAAGCCACAGCTTCCCATCAGTGCCAAGCGGAAGGTTGTGCTCCCTCAATATTGATTCAGCTTAGTCAAGTTTGCATTTTATGGAGGCTCTTCCAAAGCCTGCTGACAGCACAGGGTAGCCTGGTTACTGTGAGGGCCTACAATGTGCTGAATCTGTCCACAATTTGAGTTCCCACAAGTCCGTGCTTCGACACACAATTGCTTAGCACTAGTTTCCGAACTGTTTTCACAGTTGTTACATCCTCAGCCTCAAAAGAGCCTTGTGAGCCAGGGTAGTTAGCAGATACCCTTGGGAGCACAATTTAAATGCAAATTAACCCAAACAAGGTTGCAGGTGACTTCCCCAAAAAAACCCTCGGATGGACTAGATGGAAGAGAAGCAGGCAGCAGGGACAGAAGACCAGAGGGCAGGTAGAGGAGGGTGTTAGCTGGCTGTAGGAGCAAAGGCTGTGGAGACTGGAAAAATACCTGTGCCAAGAGACGCAGCCAGCCTGGAGCCCTGCCAATTGTCATCACACAGGAAGGTGGGCTACTATTGCTGCTTCTGATATTTCAAGAGGTAGGAAATCCACACCTTTATGTGTAATTTGCCAAGTTTCCAAATGTTATGCCTAACAAGTCTCACAGCAAGACTGCCACGTTTTCTTTAATATCCCAACCCAAGTGGATCCTCTGGAAAAACATGGCCGAGCCTGAGTTTCATCCCACCTCCCTTCCCAAGGCTACCGGCTGAAAGACTACAACTTCTGCCCTGAGCACAGTCCAACAGACAAGCCTCCCCACTTTGTGACTTTGATGCCAACCTTCAATCATTCAGGCTCTCTGCAGCTTTGCCCTTTTTCTTCACATCAGAAACTATTTCCTACCTTTCAGTTCTCACTCACTCAATTACTTCCTTCCACTCTCCCTGCTCAACTTAGCCATCAACCCCAGCTCCATGTCCCATCCTGTCCCTGCAGCACTGTCAGGATCCTCACCACCTTGCCTCCGCAAGTTGCTCATAGGGTGCCTTCTCTGCTTCCACACTCCAGCTCAGTCACAGGAAACTGCATCTCGAACCCCAACCTTTACTGTCCCTAGCATTACCTTCTGCCTCTATGCACTGTTCATCAAAAAAATGCCAATCACATCAAAGACCCCATTCTTCCACACTAGCAAGCTATTTCCTGGTTCTAGCAAAGGAGTAGCAGATTCCTTAGCAAGAGAACCCACAGGGCCAGAGGCCCTACAAACCAAAGTACACAGCCTCTGTAGATACAAAAACAGAACTCCAACCACTCCCTGGCCAGCAGGCCCAGTCACATGACTTAACTCTTCACACCCCTGCCCTCCCGTCTGTAGGTGCTCCACACAGGGGCTCTCACTCTCTTTTCTCCGCAACATTCCACCACCCTTCCTTCCTGCAAACTCAACCCTTCTGCCTTCATGGTATTGCTTCTCCTGGGTCCCCTTCATACCCAACCAAGTCTCAGTTCTTTACTGCTTCCTGAGATTTCTCCAGTTTATCTAGACATGCTACCTTTTAAAGACACTCTTAGCCAGACGTGGTGGCTCATGCCAGCACTTTATGTGGCCAAAGTACAGCACTTTGGGTGGCCAAGGTGGGAGGATGGCTTCAGCCCATGAGTTCAATCAAGACCAGCCTAGGTAACGAAACTAGACCCTGTCTGGGGGGAAAAAAAAAACAAAACATCTCACTGTAACCTCGAGTTCCTGGGCTTAAGCGTAATGACCCCACGCAAGCCTCCCAAAGTGTTGATTACTGTGAGCCACTACACCGCATCCAGAGCGGCCATGGTTCTTACACAGCATTTACAAGTTTGACTCCCAATGAACCCACCTAAGCTATAAACTAATCAGCAAACAAACACCACCCCATGACATTAAGTTTTCACTGAATGCTTCATGGAGCATGTGAACTTGGGCAGCAACTTAAATCAGCAGACTAACCTCCTAGCAGTCCCAATAAACCGTAAATACATTTCAAACAACCAGACACATGAAAGTTTTTAGTTTATTAATCTGCTTGTGAAAAATCCAAAATGGACACAGGTAGCCTTTACTGCAGCACCTTTACTCTTTCGGCTGTGAATCAAGAGAAAGAAGTTTAGTCAGCAACTGCCTTTAAAATTCTTTAAAGTCTTAAATTCCAAAAGTAGTAACATTCATGCACCACAATTATTAGTAACCTAGAATATCAAGTTATTTTGATGTTATATTAACACAATGTAAGCATCAAAAAATAAAACTTACAAACATTCAAGTTAGAAATAAAACAAAAATAATGGGCTAAATATTGCTAAACCTTAAAAACAAAACCATGTCACTATATTTTAAAAGGTTACAACTCTTCAGAATATTTGTAGATCTACTTCTAAATGTACTACACATGATCTGCTTTTAAACTGCTACATCAGTACACCAAGTAGTCTAGTGATCTACATGACTACATGAAAAGCTTGAATTATACCTGTGATCCAATCTCCAGCTCACTAAATCAGTGGTGGGGAAGGCAAAAAGAGAAAGGAGGGAAAAGAAAGATTTCATTAATAGTCCCTTTTCAAACTCAAAAATAATCTGCATTTAAGTGCATGCAATCAGGTACCTTAAAGTTGACCATTTTGTTCTTTGCAATTGTATACAGAGCACTCCTTAGAGACTCACTGATTTTATTCCTCCCAATTCTGACAATACGTTGCCTGATTACTGTAGTTCTTATGCAAACAAGGTGGCCCAACTTCACAATGAAGAGATCATTAAGCCAATGTGGTACCCAGGATGGCCTTGCCCACTGGTCAATGAAGTACATACCTGAGCCTCTGCCCCTCTGCTCTGCCCAAGCAACACTGTGCTGGACACACATCAGGAACAGATATGAGAATCATTACAGATTCAAGTCTAATTTAACCTCAATGGGAGTGCTCTAAATCATCAGTCAAGTCTTTTAAAAGCTGCCTCAGTTCAATAAAAGATACCATTCACAGCCACAAAAGTAGTACAAGTTAGTATTTAAAGAGAGGTATCAATTTAGCTGAACTAAAAATACAATTGCTCTTCAGATATGAGACTACTAATGCCTTAGTATAAGTAACTTAGTATATAACTCCACTGCAACCAAAAGGCAACAACAAATACCAGTTCTAACATCTGAACAAAACTGAATTAAAAGCACTATTGCTATGGCATTTCTTTGGAGCCAAAGAATTTATGTACTCAAAAGCATTGATTTTTCTAGCTGGCTTTTCAGAGCAGTGCTGGTGAGAGGCACCAGTGTAACGAAGCAGGAATAGTGATGGCTCAGGTCTCCACAGGTAGCTCCTCCGTACATGTGGGACTCAAAGGCTAAACGCACTAACTCGTAGGACTCAAAGGCTGGATGAAGAGAAGAATCAATGTGTTAAATGTCCTTCAGACCTAGGTCAGAGGACAAATTCTGACTAATTCTTTTGCAACTTCTCTCAACAGGTACAATCCTCACAAACAGGGAGTGGTTAGTGAGTAGTTGTGCTGGCAGTTCATTCATTACATACTCCATGGCGCTGGGACGTCAATGTGATTACAGTCCTGGGCAGGCAATCCCAGGTTTACTGCCTTGCCTGGCAGGGAATCACTGCAAAAGGATGCCACAAGAAGAAGGGCCTTCATTGATTCAAAATCCCACTATGCCCACCCCACTCCTACCCCACTTTACACATTACAATTTTAGACTGTTCAGATGTACAAAATTTGTTTTAAATGAGGTAACAGGCTGGGCGCAGTGGCTCACACCTGTAATCCCAGTACTTTTGAAAGGCTTAGACAAGAGGATCGCTCAAGTCCAGTAGTTCAACAGCAGCCTAAGCAACACGGCTAAATCCTGTCTCTACAAAAAACTGGCAGGGCATGGTGCCACATGCCTGTGGTCCCAGCTACAAGGCTGAGGTGGGATAATCACCCAAGCCTGGGAGGTACAGTAAACCATGATCATGCCACTGTACTCCAGTCTGGGTGATGAGAGACCCTGTCTCAAAAAATAAATAAATGGGCCGGGCGCGGTGGCTCAAGCCTGTGATCCCAGCACTTTGGGAGGCCGAGACGGGTGGATCACGAAGTCAGGAGATCGAGACCATCCTGGCTAACACGGTGAAACCCAGTCTCTACTAAAAAATACAAAAAACTAGCCGGGCGAGGTGGCGGGCGCCTGTAGTCCCAGCTACTCGGGAGGCTGAGGCAGGAGAATGGCGTGAACCCGGGAGGCGGAGCTTGCAGTAAACTGAGATCTGGCCACTACGCTCCAGCCTGGGCGACAGAGTGAGACTCTGTCTCAAAAAAATAAATAAATAAATAAATAAATAAATAAATAAATAAATAAATAAATAAATGAGGTAATGGGCCATTTTAACCAAGTGCTTGTGGGAAAAAGCATATCCACCAAAGACTTTGATATGAATAATTACCTCAAAAATTTTCTATTTAAAAAAAAAAAAAGACACCAGGCAGAAAGTTGGAGATTAAGTAATAAAAAGCAATGGAAATGGTAAAAGGCAGCTTTGCACGTATCCAAACAGGACAGAGGCTTTGCCGGATTTCAGACTAGTTTATTATCAGAGCTGCCAGGCTGGTTTCATGGCTCCAGAGAGGACTGCTCCTCGGATAAGACAGCCCTTCCCAAGCCCAGTGTTAACTGAAGCCATTTCCTAAGTATGTGGATACAGCATTCCCCAAGTGCAAGTTAAACGGTGCCTACTTAGTAAAGCACTCACCTTCCTCCAGTGAGTTACTTCACATGTAACATGCATTTTGGAGTTTCCAAAATAAACATGATTTTAAAAGTTTTCTCCTTTGCTCATAATATACTATCTTAAAACATATTAGGTTGGTGCAAAAGTAACTGCGGTTTTTGCCACCGCAATTACTCTTGCACCAGCCTAAATGACACTGGCATTATAATCGACCATACTATAAAACTGTCATCCAAAGGCCAACATGCAAAGCATCATCAAAGCAAACTCAGTGAAGGTGATGCATCCCCACACCGTGCTTACAATCTCAGTACCTGCCAGACACTTCATTTCTGATGAACAAGAAATCCAAGAAAGTAGAGAGGAAAAGCAAAAAAACAAAAAAAAAAGTTCACAGAACACTTGATTATTTGTTAATTTAACAACCCAACACCTTAATTCTATTCAATGATTTACAATGTCCAACTATTTACAGCTAGCAAAGCTGGTAAAAAGCTGCTTAACGCTAAAATCACTTGTCTTGGCCAACTGGAGAGGAAAGCAATCCTGAGATCTCAGTTGCCTCTCCAGTATGCCAGGAAAACACGGGCCACATTGATCCAACTGCTTCTTAAACCAGTGTCCATACTAACAAGTAAAATTACAGGGAATGAGATCCGCTCTGCATTGAGAGTTCTATGCCAATTAGTAAAACTAAAACTTCTTGTGATAGGCTTGAAAGGTGCCCACCAGGATCAATGAACCAATGTGGCCCCCAGATTGTGCTGTGAGGTGACAAGGGGTGGGCCAAGCTACTCTACTGAGGTGGTTAAGACACTATGCTACATAATTTCTTAAAACATGTTACCTTCTGTAATCCAGAAGAAGAGGGAAAAGAAGAAACATTAAGAAACGTTATTTAAAAAATAAATAAAATTCCTTCTTTCCTAGAAACTAAAGACCTACAATTAATGATGTTTCTGTATTTTCCTTGATGAACTATACCTTTTTGCCAGCACCAACATTGGCCTTTGCAGTCCCCCTGACTTTCTTCATTCTGTTCTTGCGTTCCTTTCGTTGCTTTCTTGAGGTCTTTTTCTTCTCATACAGGCCATGCTGAATGAGAAAACAGTACATCCAGGTGACTTGCAAACATTAAAATCATTACCCACCACTCTGGTAGGGAAACTGACCCAGTCTGCGCTTAACACAGCTTTCTAAACCAAAACTTTACAAGTATATTCAATACATGTTTTTGCTAGAACAGAAAGCATCATCAAGGGATTTTAAGTATAGAATACCCTCAGGAAAACAAACGGTCCACTCAATACTCTCTGAACAGGAAATTTGGGAGACTGGCTGTTCTTGTCCAGACTTGAGCTCACAGACCACTATTTTTTTCTTCTTTTGCACTACCAAAACAAGGCACCTCCCAAGTGGCTGAGGGATCTCTTCCCATTGCAACTCCCCATTACTCCCTGCTGACAGAGAAGCCTTTACAACCCCCACACCATGGAGATTCTGATCTACTCATCGCCACTCTGCCCACCTTTGCACTTGCTGTTCCTGGGGCCTACAAGACTGTTTCTGTATCTTTACAAAGACTACTTTCAAATCTTTACAAGGATCTCAGCTTCAATGTCACCAGCTCAGCAAGGCCTTCTGAGAACATGAATGCAAAATCAGTTAAAAATAGTGCAGTCTCAGCTGGACGTGGTGGCTCACGCCTATAATCCCAACACTGGAAGGCCGAGGCGGGCGGATCACGAGGTCAGGAGTTTGAGACCAGCCTGACCAACACGGTGAAACCCTGTCTCTACTAAAAATACAAAAATTACCCGGGTGTGGTGGCACATGCCTATAATCCCAGCTACTCAGGAGGCTGAGGCAGAAGAGTCAACCTGGGAGGCAGAGGTTGCAGTGAGCCAAGATTGCGCCACTGCACGGCAGCCTGGGAGCTAGACTCTGTCTCAGAAAAAAAAAAAAAAAAGTGCAGCCTCTATCTATGACATCACCAGAATTTTCCCTCACAGCTATCCTATGGGAAGGTTCATCTAACAGCATGGGGTAAAGTGAGTTAAAGGAACAAACAAAAGAAGCACTTCGAGGTAATGCTTCTTACTAGAATGTAAACTGGGGAGCTAGCCCAGATCACTGCTATAGTTCACTCTGCAGTGTTTGACACTCAGTATACAATCAAAAACCTTTCCTGGTTCCTGGCTACCTACGGGTTTAAGCCCAGACTCAGACAAAATCCAAACTAAACGAATTTGGTGCCAGGCTACCTTTCCAAACACATTCCCTTACTTCCCCTCTGGAAAACAACCCTTACCCCAGCCCAACTCCAAGAACACTACTTCAGCTGCCCTTCTGAACTCAGCTCAAATGCCAGACTTCAATTTTGAACCTCCGTACTCCACCTGTGCATTTTATCAAATAACTTTCTCTTAATCCCTTCAGAGTTGTCTCCCAGATTGCTTGGTCTTGCCCATTTTACCACACTCACAACACAACGCCATTGAAAAAATAGGTCTTCAGTAGCTGATGAACAAATGAAAAGACACCTACTCTTGCAAGTCTATGTTTGGGTTCATTTTTCTTTGCATAATCCAGGGAGTCATAAATCATGCCAAAGCCAGTTGTCTTGCCACCACCAAAATGAGTTCTGAATCCAAATACAAAGATGACATCCGGTGTGGTCTTGTACATTTTGGCTAGTTTTTCCCGAATTTCTGTCTTAGGCACTGTTGCCTTCCCAGGGTGAAGGACGTCAATGACCTAAAAGGAGATATCAAGTTTAGTGTTCACTATGATAAAATACATCTTCAGAGTAAAGGACAATTAAGCAAAGATTGACATGCCCTTCCTTACCATTTGTTTCCTCTGAAGTAGTCGGTTGGTCATGAACTTTCTAGTGCGGATAGTTACGGTGTCGTTCTGAAAACATATACACTCTGGTTAATAAAACTACTCAAAGTTTTCTTGGCCTTGCTGTGATTTTTCAAGACCTAGAATGCTGCAGTCCAATTTGTAGCCATTAATCATGTAGCAAATTAAAGTAAATAAAACCCCCTCGGCAGGGCCAAATTCACAGGATACACCTAACAAATACATAAAATACCAAGAAAATATAACGGTTTTACATGAATCTGTACAACTTACTTCACTACGTTATGTGTATCTCTGGGGCAGGGTTTCTCAACCTCAGCACTACTGATATTTCCATATGGATAATTCCTGTTGTGGGGACTGTGTGTTTTAGAATAACTATAAAAATCCCAGCCCTCTAACCACTAGACGCCAGAAGGACTTCCCACCTTTCCCAGTTGTGACAATCAAAAATGTCTCCAGACTTAGCCAACTGTTCCCTTAGGGGAAAAATCACTCCGAGTCGAGAATCACTTCTCTGGGGTAAAAACTGCTGTGGCTCATATAAAGGTCACACTCAATGAACTGTGTTTATCATGTCTTGCACAAACGTGACCCAAGCCTTGTACTCACTACGTGCATGTCATCTATCCTTCTAGAATGGCCACAGCAGAGATCAGAGAAAACGGTATTGCCTTCTGAAGGACTGAACTGCACCTTTACTTAATACCTAATAAAGAATGTAGGCATTAAGCAATTTACGCTAACAATTTTACCAAAAAGGAGGCACAAGAGACTTTCATAGCAGCAAATGACTTGCTAGAGTTTCTCCATTTCACTTTAAGAAACCACACCAAATTAAATCCACATCAGTGGTACTCAATTCTTGGGGGAAAAAAAAGATTGCAGATAAGGTTAAAAACGGATGCTGGAGAAGCTAATAACGCATGACTAAGGGCAGGACTACCTTTTTATAACATCCCTTTCCAGGGCCTGTTTCCCCAGTATGAAACATGAAGATCCACTCAGCTGACAAGTTTTCTAGCTTACACATGGGAATGGTTTCACTTGCCGCAAGTCGCCCAGGCGCTGCCGGCACCTTCTTCACCTCTTGGGCTACCATCACCTGCAAGCCGCCTACCTAGCCCAATTTGGAACTGCAGATGAGATGTGCCTGCCAGTGTCCCTCTATCCCGCCCCGCACCCCCATCCACTGTGCTCCACGAAGTCAACAAGCGCCAACAGTTCCTGCACTGCCCAGGCGCTGTAGCCCGAAGCCCAGCGTGTCCGGGTCTGCAACGCAGCCTGCCAGCCCGGATTCCCTGCCAACAGCCCCGAGCCTCTCGACAACCATCCTCCGACAGAAACGGCCAGAGAAGAGCAACCGGCCTTCGCGCGCCTATAGCTCAGATACTGGGACCCGGGGACGAAGGATGGCTCGGATACGCAGCAGATGACTGCACCAGCCCGGGGAGACTCACCATGATGGCTGCCTATCTCCGGACAGTCAGGGAGGAAAAGAGAGCCACTATTCGCCGGCCAATCATATCAACGCGCACGGAAGGACCCCGGGAAGAGCCGGCGTGGGGGCGTGGCCGCGCCGCGAGGCTGACCGCGGCGATGCCTGATTGAGGCTGCCTACGGCCCCGCCTCACAGACCTTTGGCCACACCCCTGGAACTCTAGACTGGCCAATCCGCAGGCAGAACAACTGGAGCCGACTAGGTTTACGCAAGCAGGTGTTCAATTTCAGTTCAATTTATTATGTTGAATTGTACGTATTTGAATTCCGGTAAACCAAATTAGTTTACATTGCCTTCTTCCGAGTTAGCGGTGGGTAAACTTGGAAGGCATCTTAGGATATCCTCTCTAACAGTCTCCTCTTTATACAGCTAGGGAAGCTGCAGAAACCCTGACTCTAAAACCTTTGTTATTTCAAGTACTTAACATTGCCCATTCTAATTTATTGTTCGTCGTAAGTATTATTTTTTGAGACTTTTATGATGAGTTTTTCATTTAAAAGATCTCTTTAATTTGTATTTTTCTGCAAATCTTGGTCCTTATGCAAAATTAGTGTTTGAAAAATATTTGGCTGGGCGCGATGGCCACGCCTGTAATCCCAGCACTTTGGGAGGGCGAGGCGGGCGAATCACCCGAGATCAGGAGTTCCATACCAGCCTGGCCAACACGGCGAAACCCCGTCTCTACTAAAAAAAAAAAAAAAAAAAATACAAAATACAAAATTAGCCGGGCGTGGTGGCTAATGTCTGTAATCCCAGCTACTCGGGAGGCTGAGACAGGAGAATCGCTAGAACCCGGGAAGTGGAGGTTGCAGTGAGCCAAGATCACGCCATTGCACTCCAGCCTGGGCAACAGGAGCGAAGAAAATCCGTCTCATAAAAAAAAAAAAAAAAAAAAAAAAAACTAGAGGCCGGGCGCAGTGGCTCACGCCTGTAATCCCAACACTTTGGGAGGCTGAAGCGGGTAGATCACCTGAGGTCAGAAGTTTGATACCAGCCTGGCCAAAATGGCGAAACCCCGTCTCTAATACAAAAAAAAAAATTACCTGGGCGTGGTGGTGCATACCTCTAATCCCAGCTATTGGGGAGGCTGAGGCAGGAGAATCGCTTGAATCCGGGAGGCGGAGGTTGCAGTGGGCTGAGATGGTGCCATTGAACTCCAGCCTGGGCAATAAGAGCGAAACTCCGTGCCCTCCCCCCTCCCCCAAAAAAAGGAAGAAAAAATTTGGTTGCTCCAGAAATATTTTCCTTAACGTGAAACAGACATGTAAAGAATGTAAATATACATATTCCAGAGAAACAAGAAGAATAATTTCCCAAATGTTGGTGCAGATGAGGTGTCCAAGGTGCAGGCTTTGGGGGCAGCTTTCCCCTTTTCTTTTTTTTTTCCCCTCCTCCGAGACCAAGTCTTGCTCTTGTCACCCAGGCTGGAGTGCAATGGCTTGATCACCGCTCACTGCAACCTCCGCCTCCCGGGTTCCAGCGATTCTCCTGCCTCAGCCTCTGGAGTAACTAAAATTACAGGCCTGCGCCACCACGCCAAGTTAATTTTTGTATTTTTAGGAGAGACGGGTTTCACCATGTTGGCCAGGCTGCTCTCAAACTCCTGACTGCAAGTGATCCGCCCCCGGCTTGGCCTCTCAGAGTGGTGGGATTACAGGCGTGAGCCACCGTCACCGGCCGACTATTTTCTTTTTATTAGTTTTTTTTGTTTTGTTTTGTTTTGTTTCGTTTTGTTTTGAGACTGCATCTCGCTCTGTCACCCAGGCTGGAGTGCAGTGGCGGGATCTCAGGTCACTGCAACATCTGCCTCCCGAGTTCAAGCGATTCTTCTGCCTCAGCCTCCCGAGGTGACCAACTATCCTTCTTAAGGAAATAGTTGGCTGGCCTGGCACAGTGGCTCACGGCTGTAATCCCAGCACTCTGGAAGGCGGAGGCAGGCGGATCACGAGGTCAGGAGTTCAAGACCATCCTGGCCAATATGGTGAAACCCTGTCTTACTAAAAATACAAAAATTAGCCAGGCATGGTGGTGCGCACCTGTAGTCCCAGCTACTTGGGAGGCTGTGGCAGAAGAATATTTATAGAGTGATTGTAATGTGACTGTTACATTCTAATTACTTTTACCCTCATTTTGCTATTTAACCTTCCCACTGACTCTAAGAAACAGGATACATATTACTCATCCATGTTATAAATGGGGAAACTAACACAATAAGATTATTAAATAACTTTCCCAAGTTCACACTTTATATATATATTTTTTTGTTTGCTTGTTTGTTTGTTTGTTTCTTTGAGGCAAAGTCTCGCTCTGTCGCCCAGGCTGGAGTGCAGTGGCACAATCTTGACTCACTGCAACCTCCGCCTCCCGGATTTAAGCGATTCTCCTGCCTTAGCCTCCTGAGTAGCTGGGATATACAGGAATGCGCCACCACACCAGGCTAATGTTTGTATTTTTTAGTAGAGACAGAGTTTCACCATATTGGTCAGGCTGGTCTCGAATTCCTGACCTGGTGATCCTCCCACCTCGGCCTCTCAAAGTGCCAGAATTACAGGCGTGAGCCACCGCGCCCGGCCTACACAACTTTATTTTTTATTTATTTATTTATTTATTTTCTTTTTGAGACAGAGTTTCACTCTTGTCGCCCAGGCTGCAGTGCAATCGTGTGGTCTCGGCTCACTGCAACCTCCACCTCCCAGGATCAAGCAATTCTCCTGCTTCAGCCTCCTGAGTAGCTGGGATTACAGGTGCACACCACCACACCCAGCTAATTTTTGTATTTTTAGTAGAGTTGGGGTTTCACCATGTTGACCAGGCTGGTGTTGAACTCCTGACCTAAGGTGATCCGCCCACCTCGGCCTCCCAAAGTGCTAGGATTACAGGCATGAGCCACCGCATCTGGCCGCCTACACAACTTTAAATGGTGAAAGCTAGACTCCCATGATGGTACTGTGATTTCATAACTTTTCCTCTTAACCTCTAGAAAAGTCACTCGCGATCCAAACCTTGTTGGTATAATATTGTCAACATTAGAGCCGGGTGTGGTGGCTCACACCTGTAATCCTAGCACTTTGGGAGACCAAGGCAGGCAGATCACAAGGTCAGGGATTCGAGACCATCCTGGCCAACACAGTGAAACCCTGTCTCTACTAAAAATACAAAAATTAGCTGGGCACGGTGGCAGGCACCTGTAGTCCCAGCTACTTGGGAGGCTGAGCCAGGAGAATCACTTGAACCCAGGAGGCGGAGGTTGGAGTGAGCCGAAATTTCACCACTGCACTCCAGCCTAGGCGACAGAGCGAGACTCCATCTCAAAAAAAAAATTGTCAACATTATTCCATTTTTAAGTGATGGAGTACTGAAATAACTTAGGAAAACCTGATATGCCTTGTTTTTTGTCTGTGACATTGTGTTTTGTTAGTGAGGAGCCATGGCGTCTGAAAATGAGATAGCATCCCTTCTTAAAATTGAAAGTTGTTAAAACACTTTTGTTCAGTTCTGTTTTGAGTTTCTGACAAATAATGAGGACTTAGTTCTAGGTTGTATAGCGCTGAGCCCTGTGGTGATGTGATTTCCTTGCTAGGCTCATGCACTAATATATCACACTACGATCACCTCCCACAGGTTGTCACGGACTATAGACAATTTATTTCAAGACATGAATGATCTTTACTTTCCGTTCTCCCTTTTCTTCTGTTGATCACCATGGTTGTTTTCGCTCTAACAGATTTTCAGCGGTTTTTGTAATCAAGAATATAAGTTTAATTCTTCCCCCCCCCCCCATAACTCCATGAAATGGAAGCGCATGTGCGCCCGTATTTTCTGCTGTTTTCCTTTGTTGGTCCTCCAGATATTGCTCTCTGTTGGATGGGACGGTTCATTTCAGCCTCCACCTTCCCTTAAACAATTAGAAGCTCTTAATTTAGATGGTACTGATGTTAATGATGATGATTTTCCATTTTATGCAAGTTTTGACCCTCTGCTTATCTAAAAGTCTTGAGGCAAAGAGTTATATGCAGCTTCTCTGCAGGTGTCTGATTACCTGGAGAAATTGACCATAAATGGGATTTTTTAAATACAGCGAAGGCCTCGGTGCGGTTTCCAGGAAGCGCCACCAGGTGACGGTGCGGGGAAAGGGCAAAAAACAAAAAAAAACCAAAAAAAACGGCGTGCCGGAAGTCTCTCTTGACAGACAGACGCCCTGGCGAGTAGCGGAAGAGGAAGTGGACACGTGGGGCACTCTACGGTGGCCGAGAGGATACCGCAGATGTATTAGCGGCGAGTCCAGAAGCAGCCCCAGGAGGTGCGCGGGGCATCGTTTTTCTAATCTGGCCTCCCAAGTGGCAAGGAGCCATCCCGGCAGCCGTCATCATGGTGAAGGAGCAGTTCCGGGAGACGGATGTGGCCAAGAAAATGTAAGACGGTGAAAGAGTGGCCAAAGAACTGAGAAATAGGACAAGGGGTCCGAGGTCAGCGGTCCGGGGTGTTGGAGGGTCAGAGATGGGATACAATGCGAAGGGGAAGGCCACTACTCCATAGGTGTGACCAGCGCCCAGAAGTACCAGCGTAGGTGAAAGAGCATTAGTCAGGCTGAGGGGATCTCAGCACCTCGAGAGGTCCCTGGACTTGGGTGGAGAAATCGGAGTGGCCTGAGCCTTAATGATTTGTGCACCCTGGGTCAAAGCTCACGTTCTCCTGAAGTCATACGATGATCCCTGTTCTTCAGCGAACCTATCCCCTGCTGCAGTGCGGGGAGCAATCTGGGGTGGGGACTGTCTCTAATTCTGTCAGCCGCAGAGCGTCCCACACGAAGGCAGTAGTTGCTTACCAAAAGGATGGGGTTACCCACTAGAAAGCTGTACCACAGTCCGACGAATGGCAGTGTCAGAAATAAAGTTGCTATATCCGGGCTTTTGCCTTCAGAAACACGTTATTAGGCGGTGGCTTCTTCTTAAGAGTTGTCAGCAAGAAAGTGAATCCAGCCGAGCGCGGTGGCTTACTCCTGTAATCCCAGCACTTTGGGAGGCCAAAGCGGGTGAATCTCCTGAGCTCAAGAATTCGAGACTAGCCTGGGCAACGTGGCGAAACCCCGTCTCTACCAAAAATACAAAAATTAGCCTGGGTGGTGGCGCACGCTTGCGGTCCCAGGTACTCGGGAGGCTGAGGCTGGAAAATCACTTGAGCCTGGGAGGCGGAGGTTGCAGTGGGCAACCTTCTGCACTCCAGCTTGGGTGACAGAGTGATACGCTGTCTCAAAAAAAAAAAAAACGTGAATTCGTCATTCTTACAGCAGACACTGAGGAGGGTACTGCTCATTATTCCCAGTGTTGGACGTTAAAGATACGGTCTGAATAAAACTTTTATTGCCTAATCTAGGTGGAGAAGGTACACAAATCAACACTGGGTACAACAAGTGCAATGACAAGGGTAGGTCCAGGGGGTTTTGAGAGCACATAATGGGTCCAGGCAAAATAAAGCAGACCAAACTTTTCTTCAAGGAGCAGACTGGAGGGAGAGAGCACAGGTGATGAGAAGGAAGCAGAAGACTTGAAGCTGTGTTAAGAAGGCATCTTGCAGGCAGTGAGGAACCATTGAAGGATTTTCTTTTTTTTTTTTGAGACGGTGTCTCGCTGTGTCGCCCAGGCTGGAGTGCAGTGGCGCGATCTCGGCTCACTGCAAGCTCCGCCTCCCGGGTTCACGCCATTCTCCCGCCTCAGCCTCCGAGTAGCTGGGACTACAGGTGCCCGCCACCATGCCCGGCTAGTTTTTGTATTTTTAGTAGAGACGGGGTTTCACCATGTTAGCCAGGATGGTCTCGATCTCCTGACCTCGTGATCCACCCGCCTCGGCCTCCCAAAGTGCTGGGATTACAGGCTTGAGCCACCGCGCCCGGCCCAGGATTTTCAACAGGAGAGTATCTTGATAAGAGTTCTCCTGGAAAATCTCTTGATTCATGGTGGAAAGAATTAGAGGTTGAGAGACCTTGAGATGGATATACAGAATGCCTTGCTTGGGCAGCTGTGTGGATAGTTGCCATTCATTAGAACAGGTGCCTTACCTAGGTGCATGCAGCATCCTCCCATATGGCAGCTCCACATCAACACTGGCCCTTCACACCCACCTGTACACCTGCACCCAGTCAGATGTAATACATTTTCACAAAACAGATCAAGTGCTTCTGTCAAAGTGCAAATTAGGGGTATTGTCAATTTAGTTTAAAATCCTCTAGCAGAGGCTGGGAGTGGTGGCTCACGTCTGGAATGCCAGCACTTTGGGAGGCCATGGCAGGCAGATCATGAAGTCAGAAGTTCAAGACCAGACTGGCCAACATGGTAAAACCTCATTGCTACTAAAAATACAAAAATTAGCCGGGTGCAGTGGCGCATGCCTGTAACACCAGCTACTTGGGAGGCTGAGGAAGGAGAATCGCTTGAACCCGGAGGTGGAGATTGCAGTGAGCTGAGATCATACCACTGCACTCCAGCCTGGGCGACAGATCAAGACTCCGTCTGAAAAAAAAAAATAAAAAATCCTCTAGCAACTTTCCATTGTGTGTGCCACCGCACCCAGCAAATTTTTTGTATTTTTAGTAGAGACAGGGTTTTACCATGTTACTCAGGATGGTCTTGATCTCCTGACCTTGTGATCCACCCGCCTCAGCCTGCCAAAGTGCTGGGATTACAGGCATGAGCCACTGCACCTGGCCGCATTTACGTTATTTAAATAAATTCCCTACCAAAGTTCCCAAGCCCTCATGCTTTAGCTCCTGTATGCTTCCCTGACTTCATCTTGTACCATTAGCTCTCTATGCTCCAGTGTATACTGATTTCATTTGGTTCCTTGAAAATGCCAAACACGTGTCAGTCCCAGGATCCTGGCCCTAGTCATTCTCTCCACTTCAGATGCTCTTCCTTCTGATTGTCAGTTTTACAGCAAGGCTTTCTGACCATGGAACATAAAGTAATTCCTCAGGCTCTACTGCTTACATCACTTCTGCATGTGTTCACATTTGTATATTTGTTTATTTGTGGTCTGTCTTTCCCATCCTGACCTGTGAGCTCTGTGTTGGCAAGGACCTTGTCTGACTTAGCTAATCTGTATCCACAGCCTCTAGGATGGTGCCTGGCACATAGGAAATAGCCAATTTGTTGGAAAAATGAATGAAGGGACAGATATGGGAGAAAAAGTATTGGGGTCTGTTTTCAATGTGTGCGGTTTGAAGTGCTGGTGAGATATCTAGGTGGAACTGTCCAGCAGGAGGTGTCTATACAGACGTCCAGTTGGGTAGCAGTAGCTGGCCTACAGAGATAGATTTGATAGGCATCAACATGTATGTGAGTGGCATGATCACTCAGGAGAATGTGTAGGATAAGAAGATAAGAGGATGAAGTTTGTAATGCTAGGTGGTGCAGTACACCGATATTTAAGGGATAGCAGTAAAAGAAAAGACCTCAAAAGAGACTGTATAAGGAGCAGCCAGAGAAGGGAAGAAGAAAACTCAAAGAGTGTATGGTGTCACCAAAGCCCAGAGAAAAGCACTTCAAGATTGGGCAGGGTGCTGCCAGTGCTGCAGAGGTAAAATGAAGAAGTTCTTATTGTATTCATCAGCAGGTAGGTTGTCTATGTGGCCTTGGTGAGCACTGTTCCTTTGATGATGACAGTAGAAACTGGATTCCAGTAAAATGAAGGGATGTTTGTGAAGGAAAAGTGAGAGAGGGTTGAATATATTTAATACTGGTAGGAAAAGCCAGTGGAGATAGTTGGAAGGATAGGTTGGTTATGGTGGGCTATGTATGTAATAGAAATTTTTGGTCACAGGTTTTGCTGTAATTTTCACCTTTTTCTTCCCACTCCAGAAGCCACATCTGTTTTGGAATGAAGTCACCTGAGGAGATGCGTCAGCAGGCACACATCCAAGTTGTGAGTAAGAACCTGTACAGCCAGGACAACCAACATGCCCCCTTGCTATATGGGGTGCTCGACCATAGGATGGTAAGGCCTCCTGACCCCTCCCGGTACCTGTGTCTTGCCCTGCTGATAAAACTGGTGGCTTATCAGATTGAAAGGAGCAGGGGCTTCCTTCCATCTCCCCAACTCCCACTGCACATATCAGACTAGGTCAAGAACTCCAGCCTTTAATCAGCAACCTGTCTGATTCTGAGTCATGAACATTAAGAAAGAAAAAGAAAAACAGTGGGAAGTGATCTCAGAAAGGAAATTTAAAAAGCAAAAGAAATGATTCAGTGTCACCTGGCCAGGCATGATGGCTGGGCCCTCTTTCCCGTCCAGCAGTCTGTGTTGATCATTGGGTGTGCTTTTTTTCAAAGGGTACGAGTGAGAAGGATCGTCCATGTGAAACCTGTGGGAAAAACTTGGCTGACTGTCTAGGGCACTATGGGTATATCGACCTGGAGTTGCCATGTTTTCATGTAGGGTACTTCAGAGCAGTCATAGGCATCTTACAGGTAAGCACACAGGTGCTGATTTCCAAGACATAAGTTCTGGAGTGATTGGTCAGGGACACTTGAATGAATTTAGGAACTGTGAGTGGTGGGGGATACATCTAGGGGACTGTTTTATACTAAATACATAATATTTTCATCTCACACTACATAAGCCACTCAAGGATTATTTATTTGTCTTGAGAAATGGTAGATATGTGTTGTTAAAAAAATAACAATAGTGGTAATTCAGACAATACAGAATAGCACAAAGAAAAAAATAAAGTTAACAAAGTCTAGCTACTGGCCGTGAGTACTGCTCATCTGGTGAACACAGGCTTCCTCTCTATGCATATCTATAGTATAGAGCCATTTGCAGATCTGTGTGTATGGTCACTCAGTTAAGGGTACAAGACAGGGCGATGGCGTTTTTAAAAGAAAAGAATTTTTCATTCTCCCTTATGCTTTTATCTGTCTTGCTTAATTTGAAAAAGATGATCTGCAAAACCTGCTGCCACATCATGTTGTCCCAAGAGGAGAAGAAGCAGTTTCTGGACTATCTAAAGAGGCCCGGCCTGACCTACCTTCAGAAGCGAGGACTGAAGAAGAAAATCTCTGACAAGTGCCGAAAGAAAAACATCTGCCATCACTGTGGCTCTTTTAATGGTGAGTGGAATGCACAGAAGGCTAAACGATAGCCCTTTTCACTCACTGTCTTCTGTTTAGTTTATTAGGTGTACATAATGTTCTGGAGTCAGCTTTTCTCCTTATAAATTAGGCTTAAGAGCCCAACAACTGATGTCCTATTAGGAAATGGACCTCTCATCTTTCACTGCTATAGTAGTTTCAGTACTTTTTGTTAACCAAACTACAACCTCTGGCTAATCTGAGAACCTAATTTTTTAGTTCTTGGTAAATAAATTAATCCTTATAGGTACTGTAAAGAAGTGTGGATTACTGAAGATAATTCATGAGAAATACAAGACCAACAAAAAAGTGGTGGATCCCATTGTATCAAATTTCCTTCAGTCTTTTGAAACAGCCATTGAACATAATAAAGAAGTGGAGCCTCTGCTGGGAAGGGCACAGGTGAGCCTGAGAATGCACTCCCGCCTTCCGCCTGTCACACGCACACTCCCTCCCCCACCTCCACCCCACCCCTAGACACCCACTCTCTTCCAAAATGAGAGGTCCAGTTAGGTTTGACAGCTCTCCAGTAATTCTTCTGTTTTTGTTTATGGTTTTTTTTTTTTTTTTGAGACGAAGATGGAGTCTCGCTCCTTCACCCAGGCTGGAGTGAAGTGGTGCAAATCTTGGCTCACTGCAACCTCTGCACCCAAGGTTCAAATAATTCTTCTGCCTCAGCCTCCCACAATTCTCCTGCCTCAGCCTCCCAAGTAGCTGGGATTACAGGCATGTGCCACCATGCTCAGCTCATTTTTGTATTTTTAGTAGAGATGGGGTTTCTCCGTGTTTGTCAGGCTGGTCTCAAACTCCCGACCTCAGGTAATCTGCCTGCCTCGGCCTCCCAAAGTGCTGGGATTACAGGCCTGAGCCACCGTGCCCAGCCTCCAGCTGCCAATATTTTATGAACATTTTTTATGTCAATTGCTATGTTTGTCTAGTATCTTTTTTTTTTTTTTTTTTTCCAATGGCTTGCTGCTTTTCCACGTATGGATATACCATGATTTTATGTAGCCAGTAAACTGTCAGTCTATTTCCAACTTTTCGCTGTTAAGAGCAATTTTTATTACCTTCCTATTCTGTCACATGGATAAAAAATAACCAAAAAAACAGCTTTTGTGAACTTTCTTGTAGCTAAATTTTTGTGTTCATTTCTGAAGTTACACCCCGGGAATAATTATGACAAGTGGAAATTTTGGCTTGAAAAATTGGAATAAACGACATATACATTTTTAAGGCTCTTGCAGCATAGCATGTCATCCATAGAAATCTCTGTTGTCACTTATCCTAAGTGACAGATAGGTTAGAAAACATGGTGAAGGAAAACCTTGCCGAAGCTATGGAAAACTAACATAGTATCTCCATTTCTGCCTTTCTTCGTTTCCATAGGAAAACTTGAATCCCTTAGTAGTTCTGAATTTATTTAAACGAATCCCAGCTGAAGATGTTCCTCTACTTCTGATGAACCCAGAAGCCGGAAAGCCATCTGATTTGATTCTCACACGACTTTTGGTGCCTCCTTTGTGTATCAGACCCTCCGTTGTGAGTGATTTGAAATCTGGCACCAATGAAGATGATCTGACAATGAAATTGACAGAAATCATTTTCCTAAACGATGTTATTAAAAAGGTCAGTGCCTCACATTAGCTTGTAAGTTTCGTAGTATATCTATCCAAGAACTTCTGGTCAAGAAAATGTGAGAAAACTCAAACTGACCAGGTTTGTGTCTGTTCGGGCTGTGCTGGTTTTAGCATCGGATCTCAGGAGCCAAGACCCAGATGATCATGGAGGACTGGGATTTCCTGCAGCTGCAGTGTGCTCTCTACATTAACAGTGAGCTCTCGGGTATTCCCCTCAACATGGCACCAAAGAAGTGGACCAGAGGCTTTGTCCAACGCCTGAAGGGAAAACAGGGTAGGTTTCCCAGAAGATGTGCAGAAGCCGGCCTGCTCTCTTTGGTTCATTTTCGTAGAATGTCTGTCCAGCTTCTCTGATTGGAGGTCACAGGCTTTCCTCAGTCTCTCTGTTCTTATTATTCCCATCAGCCCATGGTATGCCATGGGGACCTATGACTTGTTTTTGGCTATTTAGGTCGATTTAGAGGAAATCTCTCAGGAAAGAGAGTGGATTTTTCTGGCAGAACAGTCATCTCTCCCGACCCCAACCTCCGGATTGATGAGGTAGCTGTGCCAGTTCATGTGGCCAAAATTCTAACTTTTCCTGAGAAGGTAAGTGACCACTCAGCTGCTCAATTCTTTGTTTTAAATTCAGTCTTTTACATTGTATTTTGGTATTGCAAACAGCAGGTGGTAGAAAGTCCCCAGTAACCCACTCGACCCACAGTTTGGTTTATATGAGTGTATGTGTCTTCCCAGTTTGTTTTATACATATATGGTGGTATATATTCTCTAAACCATCTGCAGCCACAGTTGTTTCTGGCTTCATGTGTATATATTCATATATGTGCTATACTTTTTTGCAACGCTTTTTTGCAAGTAATAACATCTTGACTGAGCATGGTGGCTAACGCCTGTAATCCCAACACTTAGGGAGGCCAAGGCAGGTAGATCATCTGAGCCCAGGAGTTCAAGACCCAACCTGGGCAACACAGTGAAAACCTTGTCTCTACCAAAAATACAAAAAATTAGCCAGGAGTGGTCACAGGCGCTTGTGGTCCCAGCTACTGGGGAGACTGAGGTGGAAGGATTGCTTGAGCATGTGAGGTGGAGGTTGTGAGCCAAGATCACGCCAATGCACTCCAGCCTGGTGAAAAATTCTAAAACAATTTTTTTAGAGATGGAATTCTCAGTAGGTTGCCCAGGCTGGTCTTGAATTCCCAGCCCTGTCTTAAAAAAAGAAAAGAAAAAAAACTTAAGACACTTTTTTTTTTTTTTTTTTTTTGAGACGGAGTCTTGCTCTGTCGCCCAGGCTGGAGTGCAGTGGCGCGATCTCGGCTCACTGCAAGCTCCGCCTCCCGGGTTCACGCCATTCTCCTGCCTCAGCCTCCCGAGTAGCTGGGACTACAGGCGCCCACCACCTCGCCCGGCTAATTTTTTTGTATTTTTTTTTTAGTAGAGACGGGGTTTCACCGTGTTAGCCAGGATGGTCTCGATCTCCTGACCTCGTGATCCACCCGTCTCGGCCTCCCAAAGTGCTGGGATTACAGGCTTGAGCCACCGCGCCCGGCCAGCTTAAGACACTTTTCTATGCTGGTTCATACCTCATATTTTAAACTAACTGAATGGTAAACATTACCCCTAGTTAATATTCTTGGGATAGGTTTTTATTCTTAAAACCTTATAGTCACTGAGTCAATTTGAACATTTTAAGGCTATTGCTGCATGCTGAGAAAGGCTTTTTTTTTTTTTTTTTTTTTTTTTAAGAAACAGACTCTCGCTCTGTCACCCAGGCCAAAGTGCAGTGGTGTGTTCATAGTTCACTGTAACCTCAAACTCCTGGGCTCAAGCCATTCTTATACCTCAGCCTCCCAAGTAGCTAGGACTTCAGGTGCACACCACTATGCCCAACTAATTTTTTTTTTTTTTTTTTTTTTTTTTTTTTT